>NC_050458.1:28501175-28631175 GCF_903995425.1 Onychomys torridus | reverse complement strand
ACAATGCACTAAGACAAATCAACCTGTATGGTAATTTTCCTTTCTCATTTGAATTTTTTTTAATGTGCTGTTGATTTAAAAATTTCACTCACACTGTTGATTCCACAAATGTCTGTTTAATGCCTACATGGACCTTTGTAATCAGCTGTTCCAAGTATAATATGGGTGATAGAAATATTTTCTTGTCAAGTATATAGCGTTTGGAATCAATAAGTGAAGCAAAATGATCCTTGAAACAAGAAAAGGTACTTTGCTATAAGCACTAATGATTGAGCATAGGTATGTGGTGAAATCTGACTTCTGGAGAAGAAAACCCTGATCCAGTGATTATTGTGGGTTCAGCTGAGTCCATGGAGGAAAGGATGTTTTCTATAGGGCAAAGAAGTGTGGAAACACACACAGGTATGTTGAAGTTCCAGGAATGGGGATAAAATTCAGTTCCTCACTATCTTTATGTGCTGGTTTGATGGTGAGAAACAGATTTAAGTGAAGCTGGAACAGCAATGTGTGTTATGCTAAGTGATGTGTTATTTGTGGTCAGGGAAATTGAAACCTTTGCCTCAATTTGATGGTCAATTTTGCACCTTTAAGTATGACCAGATTGGAAGTTGAATGGAACTGAAGGAGCATGACTCTAGGTCAGGGCAACCAATTAGGGGGCTGTGGTCCCCAGAAGAAAAATCCACACAGTCTGCAGGGAGAATAGAAAGAGTAGAAGAAGAAGTAAAAGAAGAATGGGTTTAGAAGCTGCAAGTAGACAACTAAGATTTAAAAAACTGTAGTTTAGAAAATATAGATGTTTTGCATTGCTCATACTTAATGAAAAATAAGATTGACTCCAATAGTATTTAGGATATAGGCTTTCTCCTATGTGTAGGTAGATTTATGAAAAATACATTTAAATATGATGAAAGATCTTGTGATTTAAAATACTGGCTGACTGGGTACAGATATTAACTCTCATTTATTTGGAGAATCTGAAATTTTGGATTTGGAGATTAGCTCAAAGTGTGTTTTATATGCTTATTCCTCTGACTCAGTTTTATTTGATTGAACGATATACTCTATGATACATGTAACTGCCACTCACTGATGCTGACTGCCTCTTTTGCTAGTGTCAATGGCTTATCTAAATCACCAAAGTGACATGAATAACTGTGTTTATTATAAATATTAACTTCATGGATGATACAAGGAGTGTCTCTGGTAGAAAGATGGCTGGATTAATAAATAAAGGAATATCAATAATTAAATAGAAAGATGTTGAAGGAGTAGATCTGTAGGCCTTCAATAACTATAAATATTGATATCCTATAGGAAATGAGGACTCAAAAAGACTAAGTAACATATGTAACTAATTTCTAGTCAAAATGAAATTGGATGCAGATCACTTAATAAATTAGTGCCATTTACACACATCATAATGCTAATAGATTTTATGAGTTAATAAAATGATAGATGGCAAAAATAAATTTGTATTTCTTTGACAAACTAAGATAATTGTTAAATAAATGTTCAGGAGACAATGGTAGTAATATCTGTACTTTCACAAAAGCTAATTTCAAATGATTTTTACATCCGAATAAGAAACAGAAAAACTAGGGGGAAAGGAAGGGAAAAAAAGAGTATCAATAAGTAGAAAGAAAGAAAGAAAGAAAGAAAGAAAGAAAGAAAGAAAGAAAGAAAGAAAGAAAGAAAGAAAGAAAGAAGAAGCAAGGCAAAAAGGAAATGAGGCAGTAGAGGGGGAATCTTATTGTCAGTACATATATCTGTTATCAACTTAGCATTTAGATTTTATTACCTCCATTTTACAAAGAAGAAAAGTTATATTCAGAGAACATCAACAACATTCCCTACACCATTCATGTTTGAAAACTGAAGATGTAAGTATAACTGATATCTTCAATAATCCTGTGGACACTTCCCAACTATAAGTTAGTTTCATTGTCGTCATTCTGCTACAGTGGAGGAGTTTTTGGAATTTTCTCCACAGGGTAAGTGTTTGAATCATTGGAACATTTCCTTGTTTAACATTGTAGATAACTCCTTCTCTTTAATAATTCCAAATGTCATATTTTGAAAAGTTCAGAGTCCTGTGTGGACATTCACTGAATTCTCTCAATTATTTAAATGTCTTCTTAGGAGTGAATGTAAAAGAACACATCCCAGCTCAGACCAGTGGTCCAAGCCACCAATGCAGAAAGCCAATGCTGGCATGAAAGGGCTGTTTGCCATTTGTACTGCATAATAGCAGCTTCAAAGGATTCAGCAACTGCCCAAGCAGGTTGAGTTTGTCCTAATTATAAATTGTAGCTCAACTATTCATCACTTGAATACAGTCCATTCAGAACTTATCAGTACCGATTCATGCAGATTTTTTTCATTTATTTATCTGTTAACCGAAAGGTATGTATTGAGTGCCTTCTGCTTTCAAAGAAATTTCTCTGAAGCATTGCATTCAGAGATAAAGAAGACCCCCTGCCCCTCAAAGTCTCAAGGTTAAAGAGACAATTTCTATGTATACACAGATGGGTTATGATGAAAATAACAGCAAGTATTATAGAATTAAAGTGTAACTTACTGAGTTTCCTTGTTGAGAAAAAGATGCTCCAGGTGGCTATGCATCCTTTATCCCAGGCCTCAAACACACAAAACCAAAATGTGCATTGATCCCATCTCTTGGCTACAGTCTAGCAGACCCCAAACACCAGAAGTACAGCTACCATATTGAGCTCAGCATGCAATAGTCAAATGATAGTGTGACCATGGGAGTAATTGTATTTGTTCATAGTCCTTTTATTTGAGTTTATTCTCTTTTGTGAAGCATTATTTCAATAGGTAACTCAAAGTAAATATAATATTCTAGTATAAGAAAGTCTCATTAAATGGTAACTCCAATTCTTCCCCTCCTTTTTTCTTTTTCCTGTCTTTTTCCCCCTTCAAATATACACTAACACAATCCACTGGCTCTAAGACCACAGATCCATGTCCGTAAATAATTTTTCCTTCACTCCTATTTTCTTCCTCTTCCTTATCATTCTTTCTCCCTCTCCTTGTTCCTCCTTTTCCTCTTACTCTTCTTCTAGATACACATGAACCCCACCTCTTGGCTCTAAGAACACCAGACCCATGTCCTGAAATAGTTTGATCTCTTCTCTCCCTTTTTTCCCTCTTCTTCTTCCTCCTCTTCCATAGCCTCCTCCTCCTCCTCCTCCTCCTCCTCCTCCTCCTCCTCCTCTTCCTCCTCCTCCTTTTTCTTCTTTTGGCATCAAGAAGCCACTAAAAATGGGATGCATATTTGAATTTATTTTGTGTTTATCCTATATTTAAACAAACTTCTCTACCCTTCTATTATAAAATAGTAACTACTGCTACATTATAGGGAGAGAAATAGAAGCACAGAGATGCAGCACAGCACAGTGCCTAGAATCCACTTCTACACATTAGATGCCCCCCCCCACAGGCCAAATGTATAAAATGGTGTTCATTATGCAATGAAAGGTCAATAATTGTCTTTGTGTCTCTCAGAGATGAGGGAGAAAGGTCTTAGAGAGTATTTGCTTTTCCTTAAAGCCTAGTGGCTTTTCTTCCAATATTGAGGACACAGTTGTACAGAGACCAAATGATTCTTAGAAAGTTTTTCACAATTACTACTGTTAAGGTAACCAATTTGTTTCTCTGTTGATGAAGCTGTTCCAAATCCCCAGAAAATAGAGAAAATAATGTTTGCAGTACTCTCAAAGAGACAAAGAAGGATTCTTTTTCCTTTTGCTCATGTTTGCAAAAGAAAGAAACGTGAACTCAATGCAAGCAAACTCTGCAAAACAGAAACTTTCAAGCTGTATTTGTAGAGTCCACATGAAATGACCTGATCCTTGATAATCCTGACCTTTCACCATGCTATCACTCTTTGAGTTTAAAAAAAATATATAAAAATATCCAAAGTGACATTTTCAGTTTTCTGTCACACTATTATGTGTGACCACTTCGTTTGTGGTAGAAGATCTAGGGTGCATGCAAGGTTATGAGAAAAGACACATACAATGATTAATATCAACAAAAGACCAATGGGGACATTTCTTTTCTACACTTGTAATTCTTGTGATAGTCCTTTAGGGTAAGTAGAGTTATTTATGTATAAGTGAGGATAGTTAGTCTCAGATGGTGCCTTAAGTTTGCCTTCCTTGCAACATATTTGATTGTAGTGAATCATATGGTAGAGTTTTATAAGGATACTAATCTGAGGTGCTCCTCTGTACAAAGAGATGAGACCCCTCAAGCAATATAAGCTATGGCCAGTGTTCTAGATTGCCTCCCAGAATTTAAAAGTAGGGCCATGTTAGTGAAGATACATCTACTTCAGACATGGAACTGTGAAGAATTAAGCCTAGAACTGACCAGAAAGCCTCCTCCCTGATGACTAGCTCTCATACTATCAGAAGGTGCTATACAAGCTGTCATTGCAAAGGACTAATTGGTAGTCCTACCCAGTTGCAAAACTTGTAGGTTTTCATAAAGTGCAGTGATGTCACGTCAGACAAGATATTGCAGGGAACAATAGTGGCAATTTTATCTTGGGGGTAACAAACAGCTTTCTAATTAGACTTAAGGCCTGCTCAACAAGAGGAAATTTATACCTCATTCTATAAATCTAGCCAAAAATCCATGCATGGATGGAAAAGTCATGAACCTAAAAGAAGAACCTACTACTTCCAGTTCCGTTAACCAATATAATTTCTGTTTTCTAAATACGTTTCCTTATACCCACAGATAAGGGAATCTCTCATCCCTCATCTATTCCTTTTACAATAGATGGAAGGTATCATAGAGATACTCAATTGGTCAAAATGCAGAGAATAAATGACTGTGGAGTACCTAACACCAACTGATGCATCTGCCACACAACCTCCACACCAAAGGCTCAAGAAAAACTGTGGAAGAGGGGCCAGAAGTCCAGAATACCTGTTGATCAGTCATCTCCTCTAAAGGAGAGCAAATTCACCCATAAACTCTCAGGAATATGGTTTTCTGAACAAGAATAATGACAACACCAGTTACCATGCTAATAGGGACAAGAGAAATTTCATATGGTTCCATCATAAAAGATACATGTGGTGGGTAAAGTGGGGGTGGGAGGTGGGTAGAGGGGAAGGGATGGTAGATGGAAACATGAGGGGTCTGGGATGGCTGAGTTGGGGGAGGGATGGATAGGGAGAACAATGAAAGAGGCATCTTGACAGAGGGAGCTGTTATGGGGTTAGGGAGAAACCTGGTGCCAGAGAAACTCCCAGAAATATACAAGGATGGCTCCAAATAAGACTCCTAGCAATAGTGAAGAAAGTTCCTGACTGGCTTTCTCCTATAATCAGATTGGTGGCTACCCTAATTGTCATCATAGAACATTCATCCAGTAACTAATAGAAGAAGATGCAGGGATACACAGTCAATCACCTGAGCTCCAGGAGTCCAGTTGAAGAGAGGTAGGAGGGATTACATGAGCAAAGCGGGGGGGGTGTCAAGATCATGACAGGGAAACCCACAGAGACAGCTGGACTGAGCTTCTGGGAGCCCATGGACTATAGACCGACAGCTAGGAAGCCTGTATGGGACTGGCCTAGGCCCAATGCATGTGGGTGACAGTTGTACATCTTGGTCTGTTTGTGGGACCCCTAACAGTGGGACCAGGATCTGCCCATGGTGCATGAACTGGCTTTTTGGAACTTATTAACTATAGTGGGATGCCTCATTTGGCCTTGATACATGGGGAGGGGCTTGGTCCTGCCTCAACTTGGTATGTCATGCTTTGTTGACTTTCATAGGAGGCCTTAGCCTTTCTGAGCAGTTGATGAGGGTGAGGATAGAAAGGAGGTGGGTGGAGGGAATGGGAGGAGAAGAAAAAGGGGAAACTGTGGTTCTTGTGTGAAATAAATTTAAAAAATTTAATAAAATATGAATTATTGACACCAACTTTAGGCTTTCATTTTAATCTTACCAGAAAAGAAGAGAAAGAGAGAGAGATACAGATGGTCAATGTCTGCCAAGAGAGGGAGAAACAATTCTCTCCAGGGACAAACTCCCACATAGATTGAACAATCCCCAGTGGTCATCCTTGGACACATGTAAATGCAAACAAAATGAAATGAACTAAGTAGGTTTTACATATGTGTATATATACATATATGTGTGTGTGTGTGTGTGTGTGTAATAATAGCAATTTTAAAAGAGAGAATGAAATTGGTAAAAGGGGGCATGAGAAAAGTTAAACTCATAATAAAATAAAACTATTTAAAAAGAGAAGGATAGGGTAGGAGGAGAAGGCAAACTATGGTGCCTGTATTGATTCTTTATTAAAAATATTCCTCTGATATAAGAATAAGACTTATTTATGTTATTTAGTCATCCTTTCATTTCTTTACTAGTTCATTCATTCACTCACAAACATGTAGAGGGCCCCCACTACATGTCAGAAACTCTACTGAGTACACACATGCTTATGATGATGAAGTGTTCCTTTTACCTCCTGAGGGCCTTGTATTCCAGTCTCATGAATGTCTAAGTAAATGAAGTCTTTAAAAAAGTTGAATATATCAGCTTCAAATTTTCTGTCAAATTAAACTGAGGAAAGATTAATCTTCAAATAAAATTTTACTCAAGGCTACAAAAAAAAAAATCCCTGAAGGACAAGTGAAGACACTTGTATAAAGAAACCAACAATTGCTTTCGCCCCTGAAAAACCACATTTTGTGGGCAGAACTAATTAAGGAATATCACTCACTGTCTCATCTCCTCTGGGTGATGGATTTGGCTCTGCACAGATGCCAGAGCCTGGCTTGGATTGCTTCTGAATTTGCCCTTGTACAACTGTAAGCTCAATACTTCTCTGCCACCATGAAAGAAAATATTCTTACAGTGAATAATAACCCCTTACATGAAGAAATTCTAAAGAAAATAGATGAGAAAATAAAGACTGGGCTAAATGAAAATGTCATAATAGGAAAGACGTCCTGCCAGTGTGCTTCCACAGGGACCTTTGGCCCAACATCCATCAATATTTTAGTCTTCAAATGGACAATGTAATTAATATGACATCATTTGTTGAGACCACCACGGTCATGAAAACCACAGTTTAGAGCATCTTAGTCAGCACAGAATAGAAACTAATTATAACAAAAACTGTTTACCAAAACCAAGCTGGGCTTTCAGTCAGAAATGCACTGCACTAAGTGTACTGACTTCTGAATTTCTTGTTTACATGAAAAAATTGTGGGATTCCAGGGCCACATACACTAACCTACCATGCAACATGAGACTAGAGAGTAAGTCTGATTTAGTGGGGATGAGTAAAGAGAGGGCTGACATTCAAAGATAGTTGAACAGCTTCAATTATGCCAATCAGATTTCTTAGAAGCACCCAAATCAACAAGCTTCTTTACTAAGAATGCAAAATAAAACCTGGAAACTAAGCCATTGCTTATTCATTCACTTTTCCATAGCAAGGTCTTAGGCACCCACCATGTGCCAGACACTTTTCTAGGAACTGGGGGGAAAGTTGTAAAGAAAAGGGAGAGAAAGCCTTGTTTTCATGGAACTCTCATTCTGATGGAGGGGGAAAATGCAATTTCAAGTGTTTTCATGAACAATGTAAACATACTATTAAAGACTGGAAAGGCTTATGAAGAAATTAACCACAGTAATAATATTTTAGAGAACTATGAACGTTGGAGGCCATAGATGGAAAGATATAAAAATTTCATGAGAATCTATGGACAAGTAGAGAAGTAAACAGCAGGGCCTTGTCATGTGATCTCTAGAGGGAGAAATTGTGTTGCTAACTTGCCCAAAGTTATTAGACACAGCTTGGGAGATACAAGTTCCTGCAAAGGTGCAGACTAGCAGCACCTACAGCTGGCAAAACTGAACTGAGATGTCAATGCATCGATGACACACCCAAAGCCATAAAGTACTGGTTCCTTATTCAGATGCTTCTGCTCATGAGGAAGGAACCAGGGCCAGTCACTGATCTGCTTGGAGCCTCAACTCCTTTCCTGCAAAACAAAACAAAAACGTTATGCTTGGTGCCCCCACAGATTTCTTCTTAGCATACTCTCCATGGATCTATAAAACCACTGTTTGAAGCTCAATTTAAATAGAGGGCCAAAGAACAGCTGGCCTTGAAGATGCCGACAGGTAATTCTATCTTGTAATGTTTAGTTTTATTTGTTTAGGATAAAATAATTAAATCAATTATCCTTTCCACGTAGCCAGCAAGTAATTTTTGAGTGTGATGAGTAAGGGAATGTGGAGACTAAACATGATGGAGAAAGGAGATAGAGGGTGAGCATGAGCTTTTTGCCATGAATAAAGAATACCTGGCCTCATTTTTGCCAGGCAGTGGCTGGTTCTATGGTTTCTTTGGATTTTAAAGATTTGGCTTGTTGATCTTAGAAACCAATTACATATTTTCGGGAATGTTTTAATAAGGTAGATAATTGGATAAGATGTAGTTAGAGCAGTCATTGAATAATGAGCATGTCTCTATTTTCAGAGTAAGTAAGAAACATGAGTTCTCCAGATTAGAGGGTAAGAAAACCACCTTATTCTGAAAATGAGCAAGTAGGAGCTCAAGGTGGTTATGAAAATAGTTTAAGATTATTGATTTCCAGTAAGGCATGACGAATATCCAGATTCCTTGATTGTAATTTCTATACTTTGACATGTATGCAATTGAAGTATGTGTAGAAGTATTTTATGTAATATTTTAGAGCATCCCTGATTTATTTTGTACCACCATGATTCTAGTAAATAGTTCATTTGTGTGAATGACCCAAAATAAGAAGTGTTGTAGCCCCATGCTGAAGTACATGGTTTTATCAGTGGATCTCAGTATGGATTGCATTCCTTCACTTCACCTGGGCATGCCTAGATATGAAGTGTGCAATCTGTACACTCTGTGCAGCAATTTTGAGACCAATGGAACAATCTTTTGGTTATCTTTAATATATACATAATATATATAGGTATATATTATGTATATATGTATGTATATGTATATAATCTGTAATCTTTTAATTGCTCCAAGCAGCAGTCTTAAGAGACATCTGTACAGACTAGGAAAGAATACCTAACAGGATAATATGACCTCATCAAGTTCACATAGTTAATAATTAAGGAACATTATTAACTAGATCTTCATTCTGCAATGTCCAAGCCCAAATGTAGTCATGTTCTCAAATATAGTCACGTCCTCACCTCATTTCAGAAAAAAATTTGTCTATCTTTTTGTTTTTCTTTTCTCAACCTTTACATTCAGCTCTTGGGGAAGCTTTAAAGAGGTCCTGGGAAAGGGGTGAGAATGATAACTACACAGATTCTGCTGTGATCTATGGATTTCATTTTTCTGAAGTTTCTTTGTTCTCCCTTAGGGTGAATGAGTTCGTCTTTCCCACACATGTAGTTCTGCTGCAGCCAGAAAAGTAGGGTAGAATCAGCTAAGTTCTTTCTTGTCTCTTGGGGCTTCAACCTGTCTAACTGCAGAAATGAAATGTTTTTATATGAAATGCATACATGTAGTTGAAAAACAAAAACAATTATGATAATTAAAAGTTGCTTGGTTTTGGAACACAGTGAAAGGGTTTTTAAAGTTGTAATAATTTTACCAAAATAAGCTGTCACATTTATGAATCAAAACTTCTTCACACTGTTTATAATGTTTATAATGCCACAGAAACACTGGAAAATAGCCCATTTTCATTGAGTAGCTCTCCATGGGATGGTATGAAATAATCAGCAGCAAATGCTGGCCTGAGGTGTGCTGTGGTAGACAGTGGGATGTTCAGGACCATGTATCTCTGCACAAAAGGGGAAGAAGACCATGAATCCAATGGATAATTGCTATTTAAGAATTTGTTTTATGAAAAAGTGGCTTATGTTAGTATAAAATATTATTGAATTTATGTTTAATTATATTTGCAAGTGCTGGCATAAAAAAATACATAAATAAACTGGTGGCCAACTTACAAATCTTGTTAAAATCAGCTGACCTAAACTGAATGGCTCCAATCATGTCACTACCCATTGTCAGTGAAATTCCTTGAACAATATCTGATATTTTTGAAAAATTGATATGTCAATATAAAATATATAAATATTAGACCAATTCCTTAGACTGATGACATCAGTTGAGTGATATTCCCATCAATGAGATTTAGCCAGTTGGTTACAGAGCAAACACATTCCCAGGATTTCAATTTTATATTTGAGAAATAGACATCATGGTTTATATATGTTGGCAAATAATGTTATTTATGAGACCCACTGGTAGTATAACTGTATTTGTAAAGGGAATACAGGATAATTTGATGAAGAACATCTTGACAGAAAGCGTATATATGTGACTGGTCAATGTGGAAGGTTACCTAATCTCCAATGGCCATTCTAAACTGTAAAACTCTTTTTCTATCCATGAAATAAATTCTAGATGATGTCCTGGACTTATGATGGAGCTTAGAGATTGCATGTATAAAGTTCCTAGAACAATTTCTGTCATGTAATACTGTTATTTATCATGACTTTTCTCTGACTGTGAGGAATGAAAGGTGCTATCCTGATAAGCACCAATTATCAATTTGACACAGCCTAGAATCACCATGAAAGAAAAGTTTCTATTGAATGAAACATTTTGCATTGTGGAAATATCTTCAAGGGATTGTCTTGCTCATTTTAATTGATACAGGAGGACACACCCCACTGCGGGCAATGGCATTTCCTAAATAAATTGTCATAGGATGTGGAAGAAAGTTAGATAAGCAAGATCCAGATAGCAAGACTACTAGCAAGCAGCATCCCCCATGCTTCCTGCTATTTTCCCTTGACTATGAGTGAGTTTCCCACTGCGAAGTGATTGTGCATGGGATAACAGTCACTCCTGTTTTCATTTTCCTGTTGTGAGTTTTTCTCATCTGCCTTCAATGATGGACTGTGACCTGGAAGTGTAAGATGAAATAAAGCCTTTCCTCTCTAACTTGATTTTTGTAAGAGCTTTTCTATCATCAACAGAAAGAAACTATAGCAGATTCCATGAAAGTCACTGGGGAGAATTAACAGTCTCCTCTTCTACTGAATGCCCAAATCTTTGTTTTAAAAAGAATTAGGTGTTGGGAATATATTAGGCAGGAAACAAAAAGCCTGATTTATAATTTTTCATAGTGGAATCTTTATTTTCTTAATCCTCTGTTCCTTTGTAAAAACACAATGATGGTGCTAGACTTAAACTGTTGTACTATGAACACATAAAAGGAGGTATGCAAATGAACTCTCTCATCACACCTCCAGATAATGAAGAAATATTGAATGAATAGGAGTCTCCTCATACACTTTCCTTTCTTTGCTCTAAGACACTGTATTTTTTTTAACTGATCTAAGTTGTTACAGTAGTAACAACAGTCCAGAGTTACCTTTTAGGTCAAAACAAAAAGTGCTTATTTCTAGTGCTTAGACTTTTGTGTAGATTGGAGAGGTTGTCATTACTGATGGGCTTCAGACTTCACCCATGCATGAAGCACTCTTTCAGAGTTTAGTTTAGTTCATTTCCTGCATCTGACATGGCTCTCTGTTGACTGGAAGAATATAGAATCTCCTATGTCACATGTGTGGCCTTACAAGAAAGTTGAGAGGGAGTTTGTGAAATTGAGTCATTTTTGTCAGACTCCAGACCTGTCTAGGAAAAAAAAATTACTTTTTCTCATTGGAAACACTTGATGGTGTAAGTTACTACTGCATGAGGGTCTCACCTGTTGAATCCAGCCTTTCTTCATCTTGATTCGCACTGTTCTCAGTGACCTGACAATTTCTAGTCAAATTAAGTGGGCCAACCAGAGTGTTTATTTTGTTCAGTGCTCTGCTAGACTTTAGGTAATGAAGTGACTAATGTGCTCCACTTTCAAGCTGGGACAAGATAACCCTTCCCAGAAAGCTGGCTTTTTTTTTTTTTTTTTTTTTTTTTTTTTGTCAAAGCCAAAGTTGTACGTACAGTTGAAAGATCAGTTAGGGATTTCCAGTCTGGTCAGAAGTCTGGTAAATGCATGCTAATTTCCAAGTACATAGTTGACTTGGACTTCCCTCTCATAAGGAGATTCTGTTTTGAAGTTGGTGGAAAAATATTTTCTTGCTAGTTAAAAGATCATGCATTCATATGTTTTAAAAGTGAAAGAACCAGGTGTGGTGGCTTGTTCCCATGGTTAAATCTACTTAGGATACTGATGCTGGAGGAGCACTTGAGCCTAGCCTGAGTAATATAGTGAGATCATGTCACTAGTAAATAAGTAAATTAACACATCAGATGAAATGGCTATCAAAGTGAAAAATTGGTGGAAATCATACATCCTTTCAAACTCAAACCTGTCAGGCTACACGAACTTCCCTAACAAAAACCTTTCTTTTGATCTTTTCCAATTGCACACAACATAAAATTAATGTTAAGAAACACTACCAGATCTAGCCTTAATGTTTCAATTCATTGTCACAGAATTTCTATTCAGCATTCCCAAATTATTTATATTCCCTGAAAAAGCATCTGAAGAGAAGATTTAGCTTTCCAGGATGATGCTACTGGAGGAAGCTTAATGCAGAGGCTTGGTTTTTTGACTACCATAGTCACAAATATGCCTGGAAGCATTCAAGGACACCTGCTGAGTTACTTAAATATTTTTTTTTTTTACCAAAACACCTGTCACCCAGAAGTAGACAGTAAACAGTGACACGTAGTCTCACTGTGCCTGCTGTTTAATACTTCACAAAGTATGACCTGGGAGTCTTTATCATTATGAGAATTCCCTTTCGTTACGTTGTTTTTATTTTTATTCTTTCGGCACAGCAAATCAGAGTCAGCTGATGTTTGTATGCTCCTACTGCCAAGTATTGCGATTAATAATTCAATGCTTCATTTGTTACCTCATTTCATCTTTTCAATGACTGTTGAGACGTGTCGCAATTATCATCAGCTTCAGAGATCTGGATGACTTGCCAGAGCTCACTCAGCTGTGAGTCTCTAGGGCAACCACTTAGAAAAAGACACAGCCACTATTTGAACCCAGATTTATTCACTGGCTCTATTTGCCAAATCTCTATTCAACAGGATACAAAACAACTTATTATTTAAAAGAAAAAAGGCCTGTGGTCAAAGACATTTGGAAAGTATGGAATAAAAACAATTAACTTGTTTTTTAAATATAAGTTTTTGGCAAATCATTTCATTTAGATTAAAATCATAAGCTCCATCAGTTTTACATGTATAGTCCAGTGATTCCTTAGTTCATTCATAGAGTTGTGTAATGACCACCACAATCAATTTGAGTGCATTTTCATGACATCAAAAAAAAAAAAAAAAAGAAAAAGAAAAAGAAACTCCATAATATAAGAATACCTTGTGTCTGGATTATATCACAAATACTTCATCAATGAAAGCCTGTCTGTAATCAGCCACTCATAGGACTAACAAATGCTGGGAAATATTGCCTGGCATATTATCAGCCTGCCATTGTGTGCAATTTTCATGTATTTTGAAGTATCTTGGTTCACCATATTTTGCCAGTGTTCATATTATTTGAGACATAGCAGAGGAAACATGGCCTATATCATAAAACCACTGGAAGTGTAGAGACAACACTTCCTGAATCTTACATCTCCTACATTCCCCACAAATAAGCCCACATTGGGGGCTGGATTATGTGGATTTACAGAGGTTGAAACAGGAAGTCATGTAAAGTGGGTTATTTCCTCATTACTAATCTCTCATCTGTTAGTAAAATGCAGAGAATAAGTGATGCTGGAATGCCCAGCCCCAAGAGATGCATCTATAACGAAATCCTACACCTAAGGTTCAGG
Organism: Onychomys torridus; assembly: GCF_903995425.1. Lineage (NCBI taxonomy): Eukaryota > Metazoa > Chordata > Mammalia > Rodentia > Cricetidae > Onychomys > Onychomys torridus. The sequence goes on along the minus strand of NC_050458.1, from coordinate 28,617,294 downwards.
GCGAATTATGAAAGAAGGGACAAAAAGTATGTTAGAGACAGAAGACCATAGTTCTCTGCTGAGAGATACTGTCATTTAGACATGACAGGGAAGTTGCACCTAGGAAATCTCAACAATAGGGTCGCCTAAATAAGAGTTGTGTAATGACCACACTAGTTCACATGCCAACATGGATGGGATACATTTCTGAAGACCCCACCCATATGATGAAGATGAAGAGCTATAGGCAATCAATGTCTGCTACCAGAGAGGGTGGAGGAAGACAGAGGAGAGAAAGACACAGAGAGAAGGAGCAAAGAGGCAAAGAGAATAAATCAATTATCTCTAATGAAGAGTTGCCTGATATATCACCCAAATCTAACTAGTGAGCTCTAAATGCATGTGCATATGAGTAATCCTAAATAAAAACAGTAGTTTATATTTTCATGCATGCGCGCACACACACACACACACACACACACACACACCACCACCACCAACAACAACAACAACAACAACAATCACAGAAGAAGTCATGAGTTTGAAAGGTAGTTGGGGAGTACTCAGAAGGATTTGGAGGATGAAAGGGAGAGGTGAAAATGATGTAAATACAATACTGATATATAAATAAATAGAATTTTTAAAATGAATAATGTAAGAAAAGAAGGTGGAGAATGACTAATATCTGCACTTCAACTTTTTCTATTTTTCTGTTTGTAGACGTTACTGTAGCTTCACTTGTTCTCATTATGGTGATGTGCCTAGAAACCTTGATATGAGGCTGATATGCCTTCATACTGAGGGGATATAGAGCCTGTCTTCTATAAACATCTGCGTGTGGAGAAACCAGTTCTCATGATGACTGATGCTGGAAAACAACCCTGCTCACTGTCAACTCTCTGCAGCTATTGGTTCCTTCTGTCAGTCTCTTCCCTCCCATCAATCACTTAACACAGTATAGGACCACATCCTCTTCTGTTCTAGGAAATGTGGCCACTGTCTTTGCAAGCTGAATGTTAATTTAACTTTTATCTAAGTTTGAGGAAGTAGAGGAGCACATGCATGTGCTTGCATGCACACAAACACACATAGCACTATACAAATGCATTCCAACGCACATATATTGCTATAAATAAGTGGTTTTCAACCTGTAAATTACGACTCTGAGGTCAAACAACCCTTTCACAGAGGCCTCCCAAGATCATTGGAAAACAGATATTTATATTGTGATTAATAACAGTAGCAAAATTAAAGTTATAAAGTAGCAATGAAAATAATTTTATGGTTGGTAATCACCACAACGTAAGGAATTAATGGGCCCCAGCAGTAGGGAGGCTGAGAACCATTGCTATAGATATTATATGTAAACAGTCCTATGATCTCATATATCCCTCATCTACCAGCAAATGTGGTGTTGATACAGAACTTCAGGCTAGTTCTAGCTTAACTGTAAAACCAGGTATTTTGAGGGGGGAAAACTTATCTTTTCTAGGAGACTAATTCCTCATTTGAAAAATGGAAATGGTAAGAATCCTTCATTGTGTAATTGTGACATCATTCATTTGAAAACATTTTACAACTTATAACAAGCAATAAGATTTTTCTTTTCTTAGTCATTCACAGATTCAGCAAGAATGTAAGAATCTATTATGCGAGGGCAAGAGGATCTCAGACCTTGACTATAATCATACTGTGTAGCACCCAATACTTCCTTGGTGAATTCTTAGTAGTATTTAATTACAGCCTTCATCTTCAAAGCCTCTATTTCTCATGTTCAGTGAAGGTGCTTTTCTCCCTCTCTCTCCAGTTCTTTCTTCTCAGTTTCTTTGGCCAGCCAAGACCTCTGCATAATTACTTTTATTATTATTATTATTATTATTATTATTATTATTATTATCTTTTTATTAAGAATTTTTATTCATTTTACATACTAATCACAGATCCCCTCTTCCCTCCTCCTGCCCCTCCAGCCTCCCTTCCCCCCGAACCCAAGAAGGTAAGACCTCCCATGGGGAGTTAGCAGACCCTGGTACATTCAGTAGAGGCAGGTCCAAGCATACTTTCTTAACATAGGGATACTTTAGGTCTTCATCTCAAGGAACTTCCTGGCTCCTCTTTCCTTTACAACCTTACCAGTGACTTGTAATTTCAAGTCCATGCCAAGACATGTAAAATTTACATCTCTAAGGCTGAAGGTCAATTTCCTAGGTTGAAGAATGCTGTTACAACTTAGGAACTTTGACATTTAATATGTCCACAATGAAATTCATAACTTGCTTTTAAATAAGCAAACCTTACTGTTCTTGTTCTAGTGTTGCCTCTACCAATCACCATTAATAGAAAAAACCCATGGTCATATTTATTTATATCTTCTCTAGTGCCCCAACAGAAAGCCTATCATGAATTTGTCCAACTCTACTGTTCTAGGGAAAGCCACCAGAAATTCTAAACTGAGCTGTGTCATCGAGATTTTTCTAATTGATTTCCCATGGTCATCTTTCTTGACTCCAAATGTACTTTCTTGCTGAAAACCCTTTAAAAGTCTGCTGTAGCATGTTGTAGAAAGGAAGTTGGTAGCACAATATATCAGTTTGGATGAACTGATGCACTTCTTTTACCAGTTACATGTGGATTGACCTCTCCCTGCTGCCCGATAACTTTAACATTCTTTTGGATCTTCAGACACACAAATGCTTTTCTCCCACAGTCTCTCTCACCTTAAATTGTCTTGCTGCATTCTCCCCTATACCCATCTTCCCTTAGCAAAGTCCTGTTCACACCTTCTTACACATCTCCCATCCCCTACCTCCTATCCCCTCCTCACCCCCAGTTTACTCATGGAGATCTCATCTATTTCCCCATCCCAGGGTGATCCATATGTCCCTTTTAGGGTCCTTCTTGTTAGCTAGCTTCTCTGGAGCTAGGCCACTAGTTCTCTAAGTTACCTCCAAGGCCATATTCTCTAAGGATACATTTTGTGACTGTTTGAACTATGCTTAACTTTTTTCATCTATGGCTGGCCAACTCTCTGAGTCTGCAGCTGTGAAGTAATATGTTAATCTGTGTTATAATGATTTGCATAGCCTAGATGACTCAAAAATGCCAACTCCTTTCATTAACATAGTTAAGATGTCATGACTAACAATTCCATGTTCTGGGGAAATTCCAAGAGCTTCTCACTATCACTAAGATTTCTGAGAGCTGGGGGAGGGCATTGGCCCATGTCCTTCTGCACTTACACTTTTTGGATTTTTGATGCACTACTCTAAAATATCATATGACCTCATCACAAAACTGTTTTCCCTTGTAAAGATGCTTAATATATTCAAGCTTCGGCTTTCTCACCTTTAAAAGGAGAAGTAGTGGAACATTTTCATTTTTTCTGTGAGGGTTAAGTGAGCTATTTCATTAAAAGCACTCAGTAGAGTGCTTAATACATAGCAAATCCTCTCTAAAAATCATTGGTGATAGTGGTTGTTAGCAGTGGAATGAATGGAAAAAAGTTGTCTGAATTATTCTCACAGACTGTAGTTTTTCAATTGGTTTTCGGTTCATGATTCCATTGAGCGGAAGTTGCTGGTTTGCCATGCATTGCCAAGCCCTGACAGAAGCAGAGCTTCCCTGGTTGTCAACACCCTGACCCCTCACCACAGTGGCTCATGAGACAATCCAGGAACAGACATTTATACTCTGCGACCAATCTGAGTCTTGAGTCTGATGCATTTATGAGTTCACTCTGGCATCAGATATTTTATGACCTCTAACAAATTTATGACATGCAGCCAGCCAGCATTATAGCAATATGGAGAAAGGTTCCATGAGACTTAAAAACTCCATGCTCTGACTGACTCTGTTCTCTCCAAGCCCTGAAACCAACTACCTTTTGTTTTCTTACAGTTCAACTTTCCTAAAAACCTATCAAAGTTCAAATCCCATTATTCTGAATATTTTCACACAGGCCTCTTTCTAACACTTTCTGCTGTTAATTGCTTTCATTGTCTTTCCACGGCACTGTAGTTCATTTCTTCTGATACAGAATATTTCATAGTTTAGATGTATCACACCTCATGGAAATCATTTTAAAGTTATGGCTTCTTCCACTCAGCTGTTACACACCTGAATTAGGTTCTTGAATTCTAAGGTTCTTCTATCCCAGAACAAAGAATTGAACCAAGAATGCATGAATGGTAACTGAAATAAAAACAGTTTACTGAGCGCGGGGGGGGGGGGGGGGGGGGGGGGGGAAATAGCACTTCCAACAAAGCAAGAAAGTGGCCTGAGAGCTGGAGTAGGTTAGCTGCTCAGTGGTGAGGGATGAGAAGAGCTGTGAGCCAGGCACACCTTTTCACCTTTTATACATCACACATGCTCTGTGTAACAAATAGGCCTTGGTGGTGTTTGTGTGTGTGTGTGGGGGGGGGGGGGATGTCTCCAGTCTTGTTATTGCCATCCATTCATTTCATATGTTAATCTTGGTTTCTCTCTCACCCACACCCTACTCTCTTGTCACTCAGCTCGAACTATTAATCTGGCAACATGAATTAATCCTGAGGAGAACGCATTTCCTGCTAAAACAAAGAAAGTTCTGCAGGCTGATTTCCTTTCTCCTCATTCTCTGCTTTATTTTCTTCCCTATCTTCTGTTCTCTTCCTCCCCTACTTCTTCCTCCCCTCTCTCCTCCTCCTTCTCATTGCAGAATTATAGAATTATGAAGCCTGCATTTTCTCCTAGAACCCACACAATTTTTTTTGTGGGGGGGAGGAAGAGGAGACTTTTAATTTTATTACACCAAAGTATTTAAATTTTGAGTTTAAGTCTGTAGGTATAGATGTGTTCCATCAAATACAATTTCATTTTGCTATTAAAATAATAATTTACATTGTGATATTTTAGACATAATTATAGTAACTTTGTATTTTGGCCACACATCTTAAAGACAGGCGTTATGATCTGTTCATCTAGTAGAGCACAGCCCATCACCCTGAAACACTGAGGCTTTCTCCTTGGCTGACTTCGAGTTTTTAAACCAGGTTTTAGAGAGTATCTTGACTTGATAAGTAGTCTCCAGCCTCCTCTGTATTTGTTATGTGTATGTGTATATGTATACAAATAAAAATATTAAGCATGATTAAGGAGCATGTACATTATTACTTCATGTATTATTTTAGTCTTTGTTTTACAAATATGAACACTGTGGCTCAGAACACTTAATTAGACTAATTTAAAAATAATCATTAAGTGTGGGAATATAGTTCAATGATAGTGTGTTTCCTATTATTTGTAAGGCCCCAGTTTCCATCTCTAGCAATACAAAGAAAAGAAAAAATCATTAATTGGCCCAGTAAGGAATTAAATCATGGTAACCCAACTGTGAAGTGTGTGAATTAACTATTACATTGTATACTAGTTTTATCACTGGGAGTGATTACTAAATGCAATTGGAAGCCTAAAATCTCTAAAGACAATACTAGAAAAATTTTCTAGGTCATATCTAATCTAGGACCAGTTAATTAAAACATAAACCTATAATGAAAACTTAAAGTTTTCTCTAAGAAACTAATCACAGCTCTCGATGATTTTTTGAAAAATGAACCAGGGTGTTAGACTCTGAACTGAAGCTCAGAGGAAAGATTATTGCTCAAAAATGTCATCTACTCATTTTTTCTGCTCAGACTCTGGAAACTCCTATGGCATTATGATGTGCAGTGCAGACAAAGGCACATAACCATACATCTTGCTTACCAGTTCTTGTGCTGAAGAACAACTGTATTGTAAGATTTTGCTCATTGTCTGGGTTCAGACATGAACCAGTTCATTTACTTTATAAAGAATTTTTTATTCATTTTACATACCAATCATAGATCCTCCTCTTCCCTTCTCCTGCCCCTCCAGCCTTCACCCCCCAAACCACTTCCCATCCTGTCCAACAAGAAGGTAAGACCTCCCATGTTTCTGAAATATGAATTATAGGAAGCAAATGACACAGCGAGTTAGTGAGTTCTGATGATGGAATTGGTAACTAACTAAAAGAAAATATCAAAGATAAGAGAGATAAAAGCATCAAACACACACAAAAGTGGGACACATTCTTGATGTGTGCAGTGGTTATTACACCAGAGGCTTTAAAAAGCCTATTGAAAAAACCCTAAAAATTTTATCAATATCCATGATACACATGGTATCGTGATACCTTAATGGTCTTCTGTTTCAACCCTGCATTTTGTCCAACATGCACTATGGAAACTATTTTAGGGCTTCACACTAGAATCTAATCCCTCCCACAGACTACCTTAGCTGAAATATTCATCATACAGTTAGGTGTGTAGCAGATGATATTTTATATATACATATATATATATATATATATATATATATATATGTGTGTGTGTGTGTGTGTGTGTGTGTATGTGTGTGTGTGTATACACATATGTAATATGTATATATGTGTGCATATATAAATGTATATATATGTGTGTGTATAAATATATATACATAGATATGTGTGTGTATAAATATATATACATACACACACACACACACACACACACACATATATATATATATATATATACATACATACATACATACATACATACATACATACACATATAAAACCTTGGATATTTTTTCTCATCTTGAGCAATCTGGGAGGAAGACCCAAAAGTCCTCTGTTAAGTACTCAGTTGCATATGCTCCACCATCTAACTGTTTTCTTCTAGTCACTGGTTAAAGCTAAAGAAAGCATTTCTTCTGAAGACCATTGCTACTTTCCTAGATTTACATACACATTTCTTCCTCCTACTCCACTTAAATGTTCTCTTTTTATTTTTGAGAAGCAATACTGGTAGCCGCAAGACTCATAGGTAATAAGGCTTTCTTAGTGCTCTATAATGGAATCATAGATAATATTTGCAACATTGTTTGCTATTATGAGCCTTACCTTACTTTCATTCTCTAGGGATGAAGCCTTTCCCTCACTGGAATATGTCAAGCTCTCTCTACTTTCCTTAGAGGTTTTACACATGCCCTTTCTGCTTGGGTTGTACATTCTTTCAAACCTCACTGATTTAATCCCCATTTTCATTTCTTCATGGTTAAGTCAGCTCATGGCTGAGTTTCCCCAGGCACCCAACATCATTGCTTTGTAATATTCTCTATGGGCATCATTATACATTGAGTATATTGCTCTGATTGATTCCCCTTCCATTGCATAATGTGACACATCACAGTGAAAATTTTCTATTTATACAAATCAGTGTGGGGGATAAGATTAATCATAGATTTGAGAACTTTCTAAATCCTTTGAGAGAGCAGTAAGCTTGTTCTTTCCTATCTCCATATGTTAGGAGATTCAATGTAGACTAACTATAGTCAATGGCTATAAGACAAAACACACCACTTCATGTGACATGGACAATACACAGCTCACCATTTTTGTTTTATTTTGCCATTTTCTATTGCTCACTTTCTTATCTGTTCCTATAATCTGGTCCATGCAAGAAAAGGCAGTATCCTATAGAAGAACTCAACCTACCCCCAATGCTTCCAGGACAGTAATGGTTTGGGTGACACACAGAAGAGAAAATAAACAATGACAACTTATTCATAAGAAGCAACTGAGTTAAAAGAACAAAGAAGAGGAGGAAATCTTTCCTTGAATGAGACGGTGAGGGGATGTTTTAGAGAAAAATTCTGGAAAGACTGAGGCAAAAAAGTAGACTAAAATAGGGCATGTAAGACAATGATAGGAAATTATAAACAACAGCAATAGTAGAAAGACTATAAAGTTCTCATCTCAATTGCACTTTCAATGCCAAGTCCAATGCAAACATGAGGAAGAAGCATTCTTTGTATACCAAGCCAAGATGCTATGCTGACCATCATAGTAAGTTCAAGATAAGAAGATTCAAGAAAACAAATGACAAAAAGACTCTACAAAATGTACACCTCTGCCTAGGAAAAATGAGTGGCAAAATCACAGGAAGAAAGGGTCCTTCTAAAGAGATAAGACATTGGATTAGAGAGACTTTGTACTGATGAATAGACCCCAGAAGAAGTAAATGACAGGCATTGTACTGGATTTAATATGTGTTGTACTGCCTGTGAAAGAACCAAGACAGAAAATAAATGCTATGCCTGAAAAGTTTAACAGATTGAAAATGAGTGTTGCTATCTTGTTTCTCTTTCAAGCATTTGAGGGGAGCATTAAAGTAAAGGTACAAATATCATAACAGAGACACAAATATCAAAAGGCTGATAATGAATCCCAAGATGCAAATTATACTCAAGGTTTGCAATAGTTCATACCCAGTCTTGTCACAGGCAAATGAAATATAGAGAGAAAAGGCTCAGCAGGTACATTTGCAGGTGTGGTTCTCCATCATACAATAGCACTGTGTATGTTCTCATCTGATCACTCCAAAACCTCCATGTACATGCGGTCATTTTTGTTCTACCTTCCACTTTCACACACACACACACACACACACACACACACACACACACACGCATGCACGCACGCACGCACGCACGCACGCACATGCACATATAAGAATATAATATAATACAGTATACATGCATCATCTACAGTCACTGTCTCCTGGACTATGCTGTGTTTCCTTCCTTGTAGTTGCAAATGTGGGTCCCTGTTCTGAGAATATTGCACTTGTGTTTCTCTGTGTTGGTGTTTTTCCAAAGGGACTTTGACAAATGTCTGTAGATATTTCTGCTTGTTACAATTGGGTGGAAATGATATTTCTTTCCAGGAGGCCAAGGCCATAATTGTTGTCAAACATCCTACAACATACAAAACTTCTCTCAGTAAAAATCACCCAGCCTTAAATGTCAATAGTGCAAGTTTGAGACACTGAGCTATGGAGAACTCAGCTATTTATCTTTCAGGCTTCCATGTCATGGTCACTTGTGGGGAGTCGTCTTTGATCTTGCTGATTAGAGTTGGCAATTCAGGTCACTCTACATTTCTAGCTTTTAGCAATGATCACAGTTGCAATTAATTAATTTTCTCTCTAAGTATATACACAGCTTGATCAAAAGAGTAGCTTCAAGGCCATGCAGGACAAGCTCATCTAACAAATGAGGACAAGATTCACAGAGCAATGGAAACATTTTATTCTAGCTCTGTGTCAGTGCATAATAATCTCCCAGTGGAGACTGCCACACTACTTTCTTTTCTTCTTCTCCCTAAGAGTCCAGATCCATCCATACTGGTCCTCACACATACCTGTTTTACTCCAATGCTTCTTAAATGCAAGGGTCAAGCTAGCAATTTCATTTTACCCTGGATTTCATGCTGACATGTCCACAAATATGTTTTTAAAATGTTTTTTTGAAATCCAGGTTTAAGGGTGTATGAGTTCCAATATGCAGACATGAAGGTAGAAGAATCACTTGAATCTAGAAGTAGGAAACATCCAGGGTGACACACTGTAAGCCCACACAAAGGGTGATTCTTTTTCTTATATTCAATCTACTCTTTTGTTTTCCTATAATAATAACATCATGTAAATAACTTTAATGTTTTCTATACCTCCTTAATCTCTTATTTAAGTAGGGATGAGCTTATACTGGGGACCAAACAGCTATACTCCAAGTGCTCTGCACATAGTAGCAACAAACAAGACAACACACAGCTTCAATTCCACTCTACAATCCCAAATTCAACCTCACCATTTCCCCACTTCTTCTGGCCTTCCCACATCGATTGATTTTAATGCTGGCTTATTATGTTATTTGTACTACTATAACAAAATACCATATACTGGGAAGCTCATAAGCAAATTAATTACTTATTCGGATGGAGCCTATAGAATCCAAGATCATTGTGCCTATAGATTTGGTACCTTTTGACATTGTCTTCCTGCTTTTGGTCAACTTTTTGCTGTGTCATTGTAAGATGAAAAGAGTGGAGATTTCTCTGGGATCTCTTTCATAGGTATTAATCTTTTTTATAAGGCCAATTCCCTAAGACCCTATTGTAACTAATCACTTTCCCAAAGCCCCATATCCCAAACTTCTTAAACTAGAATTGCACAAACATTCAGCCCATCACACTTAATTTGGTCCTTGTCATTTCTCATACTTTGTATCTTTGAGGCTTCTCCAGGCTCCACAGCACAATGTAGTTAGCATGTCACTATAACCACCACAATGCACAGTAAGGGTGATATTTCTTCTTAAGAAATTATGAAGTCGTTGAATTGAGAGGTGATAGTTTTAAATATTTTCACCTATGTCATGTGGAGTTCCATATTCTACTGCAAGCATAGCTATCACAAGTCCTTACTGAAGGGCACATATTTATTTGCAAGACTCACCTATTTTATAGCTTAGAAAAAATCTGAAATATATAATGTGAAACTTTGGTGCATTTTGAGAACTCCTTTAGTTCCAAGTCTTTAAAGAAAATAGGGGAAGCAAAGTGTAGTACCAATGCCTCATATAGCCTTTGAACAGAGATTCATAAAATTAGAAAAAGCAATTGTGTCAGGAAATGTGTAAATTTACCTCCTGAGTACATGGTGTGTAGACAGGGTCCCATGCAGTCCAGATTGGCCTTGAGGAATTTACTTCACTGCTAAGATTGACCTTGAGCTACTGCCCCTCCTGTATCTACCTCCTACATTTTTGCATTAGAGTAATGAACTACCCCATCCAGCTTCCATTCTTTGAAATAAGAGAATATGGTGCTGACAAGTATAGGTATATAGTTGTTCTCATTTGTGTTCAAAATGTAAATTGCTAAAATGTCTTTGTAAAATCAATTCAGCTATAATGAGGCCCTTGAAAAACAACTGATATCAAGATTAAAAATGGGTTGCTATGAGTTTCAAAGAGCAAATCTGATACATATGCCATAAATCACACCCACCTTCTGTTTTGCGACGTCCTCTCCCCTCACCTCTTTTTCTGTAGAAAGCATGATAGAAAACAAAAAGGTGGTAGCTTCAGAGGCAGCTGCAGTGGTAGAGTACAAAGCCCTGGGTTCAAACAGCATCACAATAAATAGATAATTAGAATTCAGTTTCTTAGAAAGTCTTACGAAAAGATTAAAAAAGTTTTCATTTGCGCCCCTGGTGATGTATTTTGCTGTGGGTATTCTAATATTGTCAAAGCTCTCTTTTACAATCTGACATGATGACCATCACTTAAAGAGTATGATCAATAATGATTTCTGGGGACTCTTTGGATTCTTCCCTAAGTATGGCATAGCTATTTCAAGTTAAACATCACCTCTGAATTTTTTGATGCAATTAAACTTTGCCAGTATATATTGAGCACCTCCTGTGTAGCAGCTATTTATATGGTAGGCAGTAAGCATGTAAAAATGAGTGATACCATGCTTGTCTAGGCAGGGCTCATGATCCAGCAAAAAGGAAAGCCACCTATACAAAAAAATGACACTGGTTTGAAGATATGTCAGAATTAACTTTGCAGCCAAATTCCCCAAAATGAGAGGGAGAAAGCAAGGTGAACTAGAGAGCCAACACAACATCCTAATGCCTGGAAAGAATAGCAGAGTACCTTGTAAAGTTACAGATAAGTGTTGGGTAAATTCCCCCAATGACACTTGATTTAAAGGCTTGATTCCAAAGTAGTGTTATTCATAAGTGGTAAAATTTTTAAGAAGTGGAGTCTAGACTTTAGATCATTGGGTTGTGTCCTCAAAGGGGACAGTGGGATATTTTTCCCTTTCTCATTTCACTTTGTGGCATGTGGAAACAGTTGTACTTTGTCACATGTCCCCAGCTACCTTACCACTGGCCTAAAAGCAATATGGGCAAATGGCCATGGATGGAAACCTCAGAAACCTTGAGCTAAACTAAGCTTCATTCTTTTATAAGTTGCTTATCTCAAACCCTTGTATAATCATGAAAAGTGTAAGTGGAACACAGAAACAGATAACACAATGCACAGAGAAAATTGGAAATAGTCGCCAAGTATACAAAATCAAGTGAGAAGCTTCAAAAACTTGCATGAAGAGTCCAGAGGAAATGTCTGGGAATAATGCCAGGATTGGGAGATAGAGCTAACATTACTGAACAGTATGTCTCTTTTGTATTATAATGTTACAGGGAAGATGAAGACACTCCAAGGTATTTGACAGAAGCCATTCAGGTAGCACTCTGGAGACAAAGTTGGAGCAGGGCACACAGGAACAGTGGTCATGGTCAACAGAAGAATGAAAATGTCTGTGAAGAGAGGTGTGAGCTTGAGAGGAGTGTAGCATGAATTGTTAGAAGGTCTTATTAATAAAAACAAACCTGGAGCCAGGTATTGGGGTGAACGCTGGAAGATTAGAGAAGCAGAAAAAGCCACAGCTACCTTACCATGCTAATTCCTTAGCTGATGCTGTTTTCTTAGACTGGAAGCCTCTGTATCCTCATCCAGAATGAATCTCAGCTGAACTGTTGATCAAAAACGTAACAGCCTAACCAGGCTCTAGTTTCTGGTTTTCACGCCTTTTATACCTTTCTGCTTTTTGCCATCACTTCCTGGGATTAAAGGTGTGAGTCATCGTGCCTGGCTGTTTCCAGTGTGGCTTTGAAATCACAGAGATCCCGATGGATCTCTGCCTCCAGAAGGCTAGGATTAAAGGTGTGAGTGCCACCATTTTCTGGCCTCTATGGCTGTTCTGTTCTCTGACCCTAGATAAATTTATTAGGGTGCACAATATTTTGGGGAACACAATATCACCACAGGGAGCTAGCATGGGATACAGTAGAGGCACAACTCCACAAATCTCAAGACCCAACATGGATTCTAGTTGCTCCAGGAACCCAATGGAAACATTTTTGGATGCATACAAGCTTCCACTCCCTCCCTCAACATATATCTTGGACAGGGCAGCAGCAAGATTCCCTTCAACATAGAAATAAGCACATTCAAAATTAATACCCTAAAGGTGAGACATGATGCTTTTGGACTCCTTAAGTAGTATAGCCCAGTTGACTCCCAACCAGTGATTCAATATTCTTTTGCTATTTCTTTTTTTTAAGAAAAATAAAATATTTTAGCTTATGAAATGTCAAATCTGTGAATTCTTAAAATCTATTCTCCTAGCATTTTTTTAAGAATAGAGTACATCATTATTACCAACTCAGTGTGCTTTGCAATAGATCTATTGAACTAATTCCTCATATACTATTGAAAATTTATATACCTTGACCAACCTGGCAAGCACTAGTTTCCTTTCTTTCTTTCTTTCTTTCTTTCTTTCTTTCTTTCTTTCTTTCTTTCTTCCTTCCTTCCTTCCTTCTTTCCTTCCTTCCTTCCCTTCCCCTTCCTTCCTTCCTTCCTTCCTTCCTTCCTTCCTTCCTTCCTTCCTTCCTTCCTTCTCTCTCTCTCTCTCTCTCTCTCTCTCTCTCTCTCTCTCTCTCTTTCTTTTTTTTCCTAGACAGGGTTTCTCTGTGTAGCTTTGTGCCTTTCCTGGAACTCAATCTGTAGCCCAGGCTGGCCTCCAACTCACAGAGATCCGCCTGCCTCTGCCTCCCGAGTGTTGGGATTAAAGGTGTGCGCCACCACCGCCCTGCTCTCTCTGTTTCTTAGAGTTTGACTATTTTAGATTTTTCATGTGAATGATATCACGTGGTATTCCCCTTTCCTTTCTTATGTATTTCACTTAATAACACCCCTCCCCGCTTTTATGCATACTATCACAAATTATAGGATTTCTTTTTTTCCCCACTTAGGGCTGAGTAGTATTCCATTATATACATACTACATTTTCTTTACCCATACACTCATCAATGGATGCATAGGTTGTTGTCATTTTTAAGTTACTGTACAGCAGTCTTCAGTGGACCTGGGAGTGTAGGAGGCATTTAACTTCCAAACATTGTCTTTGAAGTGAGAGTCTACCCAATGGTGGGATTACTAGAATACAGCATAGTTCTGTTTTTAATGTGTTTGAAAACCCTGCAGCCATTTCTAAGTTATCTGCTAGAAGGGACTTATCTTAAATTCCTAAAGAAACATTTCTAGTGGAATGATTGGAACTGGTGCCAAAAAAACATGAGAGTTGAGGAACCAGCATCAGGCAAATCAGGCCATGGAGATCTGACTTTTGTCCCTGTCTTTACCATATGTACCTCCTCTAGGACATTCTCCAATTTCCAATCCTCACTCTCCTCATCTACAAAGTAGACAGATGAATCCAGAGTTGATGTAGAAAGCACACCTGTATAGCATTTCTAAATCCCTTAGTTCAACTCAGATTATGTGGTGAGCAATAAAGATTCATTGGCAAAACTGACCAACATTTATTATGCAACATATATTAAACTGGTGTTACTCTTATTAATTACTCTGATACCTGTGGTTGATCATCTGATCCACTGGATCCACATGATCTGGTACTGTCTTCTTTTACAGAAAGGAGGTAGGTACAGAGACTCTAAACCCAAGACCTGACCATTTCACAGCAAATACAAACCAACTTTCAGAAGAGGCTTCATACCTACAGACAAGGTTTCAGGTGCTTTACAGCATATCACCCATTCTTGACTTCTTTTGCTCTACAAGCATTTACTCTGCTTCTATGTTCAGATAGTCCCTGTGGTCAATGTAAAGATCTTGTTCCTACTGATGGAAGCTTAAATGGCTTCACGTCCTGTTCCTGATTTCCTTCCTTCCTCTCTTGTTAGCATTGTAAATGTGGTTATTTATGTTTCTCCAATAGAAGCTACTATAGAGCCCAACACAAAGTAAGTGCTCATTGGCTGGCTCATAAATAGTTGTGTTGACAAATGGATAATTCTAATACAATATAGTTCGTGACCACTGTCCCAAGAATTATGGATATTGGACAAACAGATTCTATGCTTCAGAACAGGGGTATTGTACAATAATGACTTCAAGCTTTGAAATCACACATGTCAGTTTTAAATCCCAGTGCTATATGTTCCAGACAGCTCTCTGTCTATTTTATTCACCTCTTTATATTACATTCCAGATACAGCCTACCCCCCCATCCTTCCCTCCCAGTCCCTCCCAGTCCCTCCCACCCTCCCCTCCGTGCTCCCACCCCCAATCCCCTGCTCTTGTATGTCTATCAGGAAAGGGCAGATCTCACAGGAGCATCAATAAAACATGGCATATCAAATTGTAGTAAGACTAGGTACCTCCTCATGTATTAAGGCTGGGCAAGGTGACCCAGGATGAGGAGTAGGGTCCCAAAAGCCAGAATAAAAGTCAGAGACAGCCCCTGTTCCCACTGATAGGAGTCCCATAAGAGGACCAAACTTCACAAATGTCACATCTATGCAGAGTGCCTAGGTCAGTTTCATGCAGGCTCCCTGGTTGTCAGTTCAGTCTCTGTGAGTCCAGGTTAGTTGATTTTATGAGTCTTCCCATGGTATCCTTTACTTCTCTGGCTCCTACACTCCTTTCTCCTCCTCCTCCTCCTCCTCCTCCTTTTCTTCCTCCTCCTCCTCATCCTCTTCCTCCTCCTCTGGGTTCCCAAACTCTACCTAATGTTTGGCTGTGGGTCTCTACATCTGCCTCCATCAGTTGCTGGATGGCACCTTTCTGATGACAATTGGGCCAGTCACCAATCTAATACAGGAGGTAGCCAGTTCAGGCTACTTATCCTCTATTGCTAGAACTCTAAGCCAGGGTCCTCCTGGTAGACTCCTGGAAGATTCCTTTGCACCAGACATCTACCTGACCCCAAAATGCCCCCCTGCAGTCCTCCTCAGTATTCTCCCCTTCCAGCATCCCCAACCTGATTGCTCAAGTTCCCATCCCCACCCATCCTCAGTTCACTCACAAAATCTCTTTTTTTATTTCCCCTTCCCAGGGAGATCTGGGTGTCCCTTCATGAACCCTCCTTATTACCTAGTCTCTCTGAGTCTATATATTGTAGCATAGTTATCCTTTTATAGCTAATATCTACTTAGGAGTGAGTGTATACTATATTTGTCTTTTTCAGTTTGGCTTACCTCACTTGGATGATTTTTTTGGTAGTTTTATCTATTTGTCTTCAAATTTCCTGGTGTCCTTCTTTTTAACAGCTAAGTAATGTCCACATTTTCTTTATCCATTCCTAAGCAGAGAAATATCTAGGTTGTTTCCAGGTTCTAGCTATTATATATATTTCAATTATTTTTTTTGTGTCTGTTGAAATTTGCATGTGGCTAAGTGTATGGCCTATTTTGGAAAAGGTTCCATGAAGTGCTAAGAAGAAAGTATATTTTTTTTTTTTTAGGTGAAATGTTCAGTAGATATCTGTTAGGTTCACTTGAGTCACAATGTCTATTAGTTCCATTATTTCTCTATTTAATTTCTGTCTGGATGATCTGTCCATTGGTGAGAGTGGAGTATGAAAGTCTCTCACTAATATTGTGTGGGGTTATATGTGTGATTTAAGCTTTAGTAATGCTTTGTTTGCAAATGTAGGTGCCCTTACATTTGGGACATAGATGTTCAGAATTGAGACATAATCTTCATTGATTTTTCTTTTGACTATAAAATGCCCTTCTCCATGACTTTTGATTAATTTTATTTGAAGTCTATTTTGTTAGATATTAGGATAGCTACCCCAGTTTGCTTCTTAGGTCTATTTGATTGGAAAATTTCTTGAACCCTTTACTCTGAGGTAATGTCTATCTTTTAAGTTGAAGTGTGTTTCTTATATGCAGCAGAATGTTGGATTCATTTTCTTATCCAATATGCTAGCCTCTGACTTTTTGTTGGCAAATTGAGCCCATTAACATTGAAGGGTATTAATAACCACTGATTACTAATTCCTGTTATTTTGTTGTTGATTTTTTTGGGGTTTTTTTTGTTTGTGTGTGTGTGTGTGTGTGTGTGTGTGTGTGTGTGTGTGTTTCCCTTCTTAGGGTTTTGCTGGCATGAGATTATCTATTGCCTGTATTTTTGTGGGTATAGTTAACTCCCTAGGGTTGGCATTTTTTCCTAGTATCTTCTGTAGGGCTAGGTTTATGGATAGATATTGTTTAAATTTGACTTTATCATGAAATATCTTGTTTTCTCCATCTATAATGGTTGACAGTTTAGCTGGGTATAGTAATCTGGACTGACATCTGTGGTGTCTTAGAGTCTGCAAGACACCAGTCCAGTTCCTTCTAGATTGTAGGTCTCTGTTGAGAGGTTGAGTGTGATTCTCATAGGTCTGCCTTTATATGTTAGTTGGCCTTTTTCCCTTGCCACTTTTAATATTCATTCTTTGTTCTATGTGTTTAGTATTTTGATTATTATGTGGCAATTATTATGGGGATTTTCCTTTCTGATCCAATCTATTTGCTGTTCTGTAAGTTTCTTGTACCTTTATATACATGTCCTTAGTTAGGTTGAGAAAATTTTCTTCTATGCTTTTGTTAAATATATTCTCTGGGTTTTTGTGCTGGGCTTCTTCTCTTTCTTCTATTCCTATTATTCTTATAGTTTATCATTTCATAGTGTCCCAGATTTCCTGCATGTTTTTTGTTAGCAAAGTTTTAGATTTAGCATTTTCTTTGACTAATGAATCTATTTCCTCTATCGTGTCTTCTCTTGTATTCTATTGGTGATGCTTGCAGTTCCTGTTTGCTTATCCCATTTTCCATTTCCATGATTCTCTCCATTTGTGTTTTCTTTATTGTTTCTATTTCCATTTTTAGGTACTGAACAGTTCCCTTTATCTGTTTGTTTTTTCTTGGTTTTCTTTTGAGGATTTTATTGATTATATCCAATTTTTTGTTTGTCTTTTCTTCAATTTCTTTAAGGGATTTGATCATGTCCTCTTTAAGGACCTCTATCATCTTCATAAAATAATATTTAAGGTCATTTTCTTGTGTTTCAGCTGTGTTGGATTGTTCAGGTCTTGCTATTTTAGGATAGCTGGGCTCTGGTGATGCTATACCACCTTTTCTATTATTGTGTCCTTACACTGGCATTTAGACCTCAGGATTTGGGATGATTTTAGGTGTAGGTATTGATTTCTGCATTTGTCTTTGTCAGATGGGTGTTTTGTTCCTTGTTTTCTCTTTCCTCTCTGGTCTTCTGGCCTAAACGGCCAAGAGTTCTGGTGATTAGCCTGTCTTCAGGTATAGTAGGATGCCCCATCTGGGTTGTTTGGGGCTAAAGATCCTTAGGTCCAGCCCAGCCTCTCATAAGGCCAAACACCTCTTCAGAAGTTGTAGACCAGGTTATGGAACCCAGGGGAAGGGATGTAGACTGGAGTCCTTAGATATGGTTGGGCCTCTGGGGTACCTAGGAGTACAGCTGCCAGCACTAGGGTCCCTAGATCCAGTCTGTGCTCCAGTAAAGCTTAATTCTTCTAAAATTGTAGAGCTGGGGTCCCTAGATCCACTCTGACCTCTGGTAAAGCGGAAATCTTTTTCCAAAGTTGTAGACCAGGATATGGAGCTGGGGGTGGAGGGTTGGAAGGGTGGGAAGGAAGTACAGTCTTGGGTTATTAGGCAGGCTTTAAAGAGGTTTTGTGTTCAGTGGGTAGTGTCTTACTGGGGTTCCTAGGACCAGTCTAGCTTCCCATAAGGCTCTGGGGCTGTGGGCCCTACTGTGGAGCCCAGAGGAGGAGGTGCAGTTCGGAGTTGCTGAGCAGGCTTTAAGGAGTGTTAATGGGCGGTGTGCAGCATCTTACCTGGGGTCCCTAGATCCACCCTGGCCTCAAGTAAATCAAAAATCTTCTTCCAAAGTTCAGGGAGCTCTCTTAATCTCTCTGAGCTTCAATGTCTTTATTTGGAAAACACAGTCAACAATACTGGCCTTGAGTTGTTATTTTGAGGATTGAAAGTGCCTGGCTTAGAAACTGGCACACAGGAGTCACCCTATCAATGGTGGTGATTATGTGAGGCTAGAAGGAGAAATAGAACATCCATGTGAACTGTGCAACTATGGTAGGCATGTGGCTAAGGCATCTCCCCAGCCAGAATTATTGCTGGAATAACCTGCTGGGTTCAGCCACTCTGAACACAGAGTTCTTTCTCAGACTAGAGATCTTTGCTGGCCTTTCTTTCTCCACAGAACTTGGGAGTAAGAGCAGGTCCTGGCCCTGCAAAACTGCTATGTTTCTGCGGCTGAGTCATGCAGACCAGCTCCCAGGACAACTTGTGCCTGTGTTGCTAAAACACAGAGGTCCTCAGGCGCCATGAAAGCCAGTCCTGCCTTTTTATTCCCCTGGCTACAAAGGACAGAATGCCACACATTAGACAGAATGTAAACACACTCCCTAAACCTCTATTTACTTTCAAATTGACCAATATTTCCTGTCCATCCCTCACCCAGACTCCCACTTTCTATTCAGCTTCAAAGACTAGAAATGCAAATGAGAGAAATCTTCAGGGGAGACGGATGCAAAGAGGAGCTTTGAGCTAGAATTCCAGGATTCTCAAGAATATTTCTAACATTTTCAGCAAAAGTGTAAACAATAACTCATTCTTCTCGGTTTTGGAAAAGTATGGAAATATTACCATAGTATTAGAATAGAAGGGCAGGAGCCTGAAAATGTAATAAATAAAAGATGGAAATAGGCTTAGTGATATCAATAGGAAAGTTATTAAGGAAAATCAGGACACACTCATGTTGAAATAGCTGGAGCTCCTGAGACTATTAGTTTTAATGGCATCAGAATGTCATTTAAAAGCTGGGCATAGTGACCCATACCTTTAATCTCAGCACTCAGGAGGCAGAGGCAGGTGGATCTCTGAGTTCAGGGCCAGCTTGGTCTACAAAGCGAGTCCCAGAACAGCCAGAGTTACTTAGTGAGACTCTGACATTAAATAAATAAATAAATAAATAAATAAATAAATAAATAAATAAATGAATAAAGCAAACTCCTTAAGTATAATACATAAAAAGATTTTGCAGTTGAGCAGTGCATTTTAAATTATTAGATTCATATAAAATATCCTGAAAGACAGTAGAGCTTCTATAGGGACTTTCATGTTTACTAATAATCCATATGCATATATATTTATACAATAAATGATAAAATTAATTATATTAAAACATGTTTTTAAATATAATAGTGTCACATTCAGGCAGCTTTCTTTTAGAAGGAAGCTGTAAAACATGTAAAGTCAATAAGAACCTGCCTAGTAAAGACTTAGTCTTTGTGAGTTTCATAGATGTAGACATCATGAACCCAATCAAACCAGCATGAAGGTGATGCCAGAAAGTTATCTTAGTTGCAAATGTGGAAAACAGCATCATACACACAAAAAAAAATATGTAAAACCTATCCTGGGTTCTGAGTTATAAAGTCAAAGCATTCCCACTAAGCTCTGCCCCTAAACATAGTTCAACTGATTACTTATTACTCTCTGTTCTTCAGTCTTATTATTTGTAAGATGGAGTTAATCATTCCTTCACCCATTTGTTTACCTACTCAAAAACTTTCTCAGGGATTGGAGTGGAGGGTTTCAGCAGCGGTTTAAACAGACTTGTGTTACACTTTCTGGGGACTTACATTCTTTCAAAATACCAACCAAATACATTAACTAGCATCAGGAGCCTGAAGAAGGATGAAGTAGGGTCAGAGGGAGCATGGGCTTCAAGGTCCTCAGAGAAGTTATCAGTAGGTAAGTCATTAGGTGAAACAGGAAGCCCCGCAGGTAGTCCCTGGCATTGTCCCAGGCAAAGGGAAGCCAGGAAGTACCAGAGTGCTTTAGCACAGGGGTGGACATGGTGGCGCCAGGGGTGATGAAGCATAAAGGTAGTGTTTTCCCCCTACACTTTAACCAAGATCCACCCCATAGCCTGCCAGCAGGCTCAAAACACTTTCATAGCATTTGAGAGCAAAAGTCCAAGGCCCCGCACAGGGAGTGCATTGACAGAATTTAGGGAAACGCCGCGGCAGAGCTTTGAAGGTCCGCTGAGCAACTATTAGCTGATCCACTTGACAAACAGTGACGCAGTCGCTAGGCATGTTTGTGCCCAAGCAGGTGATGATTTTCTCTCTGCTGACTCCAGTCAAGGACTTTCTGCTTCCAGATGTCAGGCTCCAGGTGACGTTTGGCACAAGGGGTCAGCAGGAGAGTGGAACAGGTCATGCTCCTGGCAGGCAGCATGCATCTGTACTCAGCTGACATTTCTAAGAGCCTGCTTTTCCTCGGTGTGTCAGGAAGACATTCATTTGAAGCCTGAGGAAAGCATGCTGATTCATCAATTTCCAAATCAACGGGGGAAAGAACCCATTGTTTAGCTTCTTCTGAAATGTTTTCCTAACCCCTACAAGGGTACCTATAGTTCAGGGAGATAAACTGTGATGAAGGTAAGGCAAAATGAAGCAATTACTGTCATCCATAATTACAAGCCATATCGTTTATTGTGTGCTAATAGCTGCATTTCCAGGCAGATGTTATTAATTAGTGAAATAACAAGGTAATTTGCATTCATCTCATTTTAGAGAAGAATTAAAACTAACTCCACCTAACCAAATGCAGGTAATTCAGTTTCATTGCTTTTCTTTTCATAGATGGAGAAACTGAGGCACAGAAACAATAGATTCTGTAAAAAAGCATCATTTCATAAAGATTCCTAGAAAGTAGAGTGTCATCATAGGCAGCACTGTGTTTAGACAATGTGTGAAGGTGCTAGCTCAGAAAACATGGTAACATGGAGACAGGGAGATAGCCCAATCTGCCAATATCTACAATGGTTGTCATTCTGGACCTCTGAGTTGT
The DNA here is from genome assembly GCF_903995425.1 of Onychomys torridus. Classification (NCBI taxonomy): domain Eukaryota; kingdom Metazoa; phylum Chordata; class Mammalia; order Rodentia; family Cricetidae; genus Onychomys; species Onychomys torridus. The sequence goes on along the minus strand of NC_050458.1, from coordinate 28,595,650 downwards.
TTTCTCTCTCCACAGTAAAAGGGCCATTAATCCCTGCCCAATGTGATGGTTTTGCAGAACAAATAGGGGATGTATGTCTCTTTGCTGCAGATAGTGTTTGTGGATGCTGCCCAGGGTCTAGAAGTGCCATTTCAGAGTGGGGTAGAAAGGCCTACATTAACCTACACTATGATGTGCTAGATGGCTCCAAGAGATTCTGGGGCCACATAGGCAGAAGGAAATGGAAATTATCTTAGAGAAAATGTCATCAGTCCAGTGGAATTCTGGCCTGAAGCATGAGTAAAGAGCTCAGCATGCTCACTGTCCCTAAAAAGGATCCATGCACAAGGGACTAGAACAGAGTTCATATGTATTCAACAATTCTATGACTTGGTTCTAGAACTAATGTAGTTTGTGAAAACATTTACAGACCCACTTTTCATAGCGACTATCTTGTGAGACAGAAGTCCTCAAACCTATAAGAAATCAACTGGCAGCATCTACCAAAAATTCTATTCACTGACAGGTATTTCTATTGATATATATTAGTAAAACATGCATGTGAAATAAACATAAACAGCCCTGTGACCAAGAGTGTTGTTTCATGTTCCCTTTGTTTTTTTGTTTGTTTTTAGAAAACAAAATTCAGAGACATGATTTTCTAAACCCCTCCTTGTGTCTCAGGGTAAGGATGTTCACAGAAGCTGCACCCAGCTGGTGCTTAGACAGAACCCTGACACCCATATTCCCTCCCAAACAGTGTTTACCAGCACCTCTTCATGTCTGAGCCTTCTCCTCCGTGGGTGGGGTGACTGAAGTGGTGGTATTTGAATTCAAAGTTCAGGCCACCCAAGATTTTCATCCTAGAGAGGAGAAATTAAAAAGCAACATGGTTAAGCAAGCACATGTGGTGGGAACTCAGGGACCTGGCTGACATCTCAGAGAAATGCCCTCAACTTCACCGAGTCTCCTAGTTTGTTAGGTGTTGATAATAGAGGCTAGCTCACTTTTTGAATCATTTGAATGTTTGTTGAATCATTAAGTTGTAAAAGGAAATTTCACATGAAAGACACTGATAAAGGGGAAATTAGCACAGAAAGTCTGTTCTTTCTCCGCCGCCTCCTCTTCTTTCTTCTTCATGACGTTGTTGCTTGTGTTTTTATTCCTTGGGTCACTGGAAGACAAGAAAATAGTCTGTTTCATCTAGAACTTCATCACACATATTCAGTTTGATTCCCCTTGCTGAATTCTCTCAGAACAGAGATAGAAAAGATGGCTTTATATTGGCATTATCATTCACAAAGCAGAATTGTTTTTATCAAAGTTTATAGGCAGAATTCAGAATAATGAAAGACTCTGTGCCTATCCCTATTACCAGTCAGTGGAAATTATGTGAGGATCCCATGCTTTTCCACCTGCTTCTTGCCAAGGGTTGTACTATTAGGTACTATTGCCTTGAATTCTCTGTGATAAGGAGGGAGTGCTAGTTAAATATTATCTAGCTAGTAATAGCCTTATTTGTGTAGGACACCCTTTTATTCCATGCTTTACTTACTTGGCAAACACTTCTTCACTTGGAAGACCATCCTGGTGCCATCTACCACCACATCCCCTCAACATCCTCAGTTTTCCAGGAGACTATGTTCTCTGGGTGTCCTTCACAGACCTTGATTCCAGCTTTGTAACACATTGTTACATGGTTGGAACACAAGTTCCAACCTGGGAAGAGTCTTGTTTTCCTGCTGATTGCAACAATGAGGTCTGAGATATTAGATCAGGCACAGGAGAACCATACTTTGATGGTGATCGTCATGGTCATCATGGGGAAATCCCGTGGAGGCCTGACCCATGCCTTCTAATTCAACTAATTTAGTCTAAACAAAAATACTGATTAGGATGATTTTCATATTAAACATTGAAATTACTAAGAACTTTACAAATAGAAGACAATGTTCTCTTCTCACCAAAGAAGCTTCTGCTTGCTGGCAGGATACTTCCAATAATTGGCACCATGCCTTTGGCATTCTGCCATCTTCACTCAGCTTTTTGCCTCCAATTTTTCTTAGTGGGCCAAAAATGCAAGGTGGATGCAAGTAACACAGTCTTACATATTAATATGCAAATGTATGCGAAAAGAAGTGAGTGTTCTTCAAGTCACCTTTTCAATATAAAAGAAGTTCACCAGAAACTTGAAAGAATTCCTCTCCATATCTCATCTACCCCATATACAATATTGAGCCCTTCACAGCACAAAAGGAAATTGCCAGTAATGGTTTAAATTGGTCAATTTACCAATCACCCAGCACCTCAGGCTCCTTCTTAGATGTGCTACACACACCACATAGCCAGCATTGAGGAAAGACCTTAACTCTCTTTAAAAAAAAAAAAGAAAGAAAAAGAAAAAGAAAAAAAGACCACCAAGTACTCTGTCATGTTTAGTGGCCCATCAACAAGAAACAGAGGAAGCAGAGGTTTAATGGAGTCATTAACTGTTTTAGGTATATTACCTATGGTATCAAAGGTCTTTTAAACATTAGCATCTAATTTTCAAACATTGTGCTTTTCACTCATTTTCAATGACAGGGAAGAAGGGTCTGTAATCAGTCAGTAACAGAGATCAACCCCATGGACCCTTCGACTCTTCCACTTAAGTGGAGATAAAGGGGGCAAAAGTGCAGAAGGAGCTACAGTTGTAGCACAGTGGGTAGAGTGCTTGCCTAGCATGCATGAAATCCTCATTAATTGAAATAAATCTGTTATCATATAATATATTCTGTCCCAAATATCCTCTCCATCATCTCTTCCCATATCCTCACTACTTCCTCACCCATTCAACTTCATATCTTAATTTTCTTGCTCTTTAGAAAAGGAAAAAAAACAGATAGAGAAAATAATGATGCACAGGAAACACACACCACACATGCAGATACACACACACATGCATACACTCACATATACTCATACACACACACAGAGCCCATAAAAACACAAAATCAAAAACCATAATACATAAGCAAAGGAGCAATAAGGGGGTAAGTAAAGCTCAAACAAAGCATTATGAAAAAAAAAAGGCTCAAAAAATACCACTGAATTCATTTTGTTCTGGCCATTATTATTGGGCATGATTGAGGTTTGCATACTCAGTGAAATTCCAATGGAGATAAGTCTGTTTTCTCCTTTGCAAGCAGTTGACATTTGAAGATAGCTTCTGGGCTAGGCATGGGGACTCTCCCCTTTCCCTTTCAGTCCTGGGACACCATCTGGCTTGGACCTATGCATGCTGCTGCAGCCTCTGTGAGTTCATATGTGCATCAGTCCTGTTGTGTCTGGAAGACAGTTTCTTTGGTGTCTTCCATTCCTGCTGGCTCTTACAATCTTTTCATGTCTTCTTATACATGGGCTCCCTGAAACTCAGAGAGCAGGCTTTGGGTGAAGACACCACATTTTGGACTGAGTGTCCCAAAGTCTCTCATTCTCAGGACATTGTTGGATCTCCAGCACTGTATATATCTGGTATGGGAGTGTATTCCTGCAACCCCAGGAGGAAGAGAAATGTAAGGCCATCCTCAGCTTCCTATTGAGGACTGGTGGTGTGCACAAGGACATCAGGTAGAACTCTCCCTGGTCACAGAGCTGCTGGCCCAGCTGACAGTTACATTGACAGGTCTGAATGTTTGAACAATGTCACACTGCCACTTCTCCAGATGATCCTCCTGTCTGAATAACGTTTACTTTACCTTTTATTTAATGTTCTTCTCAGTGTATAGCCTTCTCAGACCATCTATCATTGCATTCCTGCCTGTGTTTATGAACCCAAACTGTTATTTTTAAGCTCACCCCACATTTACATCAGTCATGCTTTGACATTTTAGAAACTGCGTGTTTTATTCACTACAGGTTCTGGGAAGCTCCCTTGCCCTCAGTTCTCAGACACATTTGGCCATCTCTGTTTTGTCACTGATTCCTTTTGTTCCTTTTCTTCGATTGCAGTCCCATTTGGAGTTCTTTTCTCATAGAAATGACAGTTCAAGATGCTGCTGCCATGTGAACTTCCAAGTTAACTGATTGTAGGCAGCACTTCCAATGTGGATATTACTATTATAAGTCATTTACATTTACACTATTGTTATGATCGCTCCTTCAAATCTCTTAATATGTGCCAGATTTTACGGCAAATACATTTAAAATGCATCGTCAAACCTCTCAAGAACTGAAGCAAGTGGCTGGGCAGTGGTGGCGCACGCCTTTAATACCAGCACTTGGGAGGCAGAGCCAGTCGGATCTCTGTGAGTTTGAGGCCAACCTGGTCTACAGAGTTCCAGGAAAGGCACCAAAACCACACAGAGAAATCCTGCCTCGGGGGGAAAAAAAAGCAATCAATATGTTTCAGTATCACTACTACCCTTGCCCTACTAAAAATGAGCTGCTTTGGAGACAGAATACAAATATCATTAAGTGGTAGAACTTGATCATGGAATCACATCATCACCTGACTCCAAAGTCAAAGCTGCCAGCCCTTATTTGCCTCTGAAAGCTGCAGGCCCCTGAATGCTGATTGCTCCAGCTTCCTTCTCTGCATCCCTGAGTCTGGAAGAGAGCTAAGCAAAACACAGTAAGTATAAGCATGTGCTAATTTTAAAGCCCTCACCCTATGTGGGGGGGGGCTTATCTTTTCAGAGGAGGGAATAAGGGATGGGCTGGGGGGGGGGGAGAAGGGAAGAATGGGGATCTGTGATTGGTATGTAAAATGAATAAAAATTTTCTTAATTAAAAAAAAGAAAACACACACACACACATACACACACTCCAAAGCAAACAGATCCCCTTCTGCCCTAAATCTATCTCCCAGGTTCTTTGTGTTTTTCTCACTTACTTGTGTTTAAATTGTCCCATTACTAGTATGTCTTGCTCCTCAGTGGCCTTCTAAAAATAATCACATCTGACAATTTCCAAGTATTTACTGGGTTCTAGAAAATGCTTTATTCCACACTAGGGCTAATGAAGTAAGTCTTATGATTGCTCCCTTTTAATAGACTAGGCATAGGGGACGAACCTAGTACTAAAAATTCCCATTCCTTAGGTTTTATTGCCTGTGGCGATCTCTCTAATACTTTCCCTGTAGAATCTGTATTTTTTTCTTCTTTAGTCCTATTACCAAGACCCAAAATAGATTCTCAAGTATATGTTTATAATATATATACTTGAGTGTATTTTCTAGGTTACCACTACTTCCCTGGCAGCACAGTTAACTACTTATAACTGTTATTAATTAAAAACCTTATATTATAATTGGATCCATTATCTCATGTTCACTTTTGTCTATTAATATCATCCTCCAAAACCTTTCTTTCATTGGTTTCTTCAAGATAGAAGACTCTTTGTGTATATGTTGATATGATGGTTAGCTTTAATTGTCAACTTGACATGGCCCAGAATCACTTGGGAAGCAAGTCACAATGTGGAATTGTCTAGATCATGTTGGCCTGTTGACATGTCTTTTGGGGACTGCCTTGATTGACTGTAATGATGCTAGAAGATACAGTCTACTTTGGGTGTCACCATCCTTTGAGCTTGTGATCCAGGCTATAAAAGAGGAGCAAGCCACCTGAACACTTGCAAACAAGCAATCGGCATGAGTGCATTCATTTCTCTTTCCTCTTGACTGTGGGTATGATGTCCGTAGTTGTTTCAAGTTCCTGCTGCTTTGACTCTTCAGCCATGATGGGCTGTATCCTGGAATCATAAACTAAAATAAATCCTTTTTCCTACAAGTTGCTCTGTGTCAGGGTATTCTATCACTGCAATAGAATTAGAGCCACAGGTCATATTTATCATTCTCCTCATGATTCAGACTTGGTAGGAAATATCAACTGAGGCTTGTAAAGTATCTGCACACCACAGTGGGAAAACAGGTGTTCCATGAATGGAACACCATCTGCCAATGCTATTCCCAGTTCTTCACCAATTGCTTTCCATTCTGTTGGCCCATGAGAGGCACTCAACAAATGTTCATTTTATGGAAAGAAGCAAGAAAGATTAAAAGAGTACAGATCTTGTATCTATTCATTTATCTAAGTGCTACCACTCAATAAACTGAATATGTTTATATGAATATGTTAATAGTAAGGTTCTATTACAACCTAACAGGTTGCCATGAGAATTAAATAAGACAGATATCTTGTATTTACTGTAGTGCCAGAGTAAGTGATCTGTGATATATAAGTGTTAATCACCATACCCTTTGAACAAATACATGTGTGAGTGAAGAATCAGGTTTGTTTTCCTTTTCTGGCATTTTCTACTATATTTCAGGATATCTGAATCCCATACAGTTTGCCCTCTGTGTGGATCTTCCTAAAGGTTGATTTTTATGCTGTCTACTATAGGTAGAGTCTTCTTGTCCCCACAACTTGCTTCCAAATAGCCACACTGAGGCTTAATATTAATTATAAATGCTCAGCTAATAGCTCAGGCTTGTTACTAGCTAACTCTTATACTTTAAATTAACCCATATTTCTTATCTACCCTATGCCCATGGCTTATGGCTTGTTACCTCATTCTCTATATGTCCTATTTCCCCTGCATCTGCTGGCATCTCCAGACTCCATCATTCTTCCTTCCAGCATTCTCCTAGTCTGGCTTTCCTGCCTAACCTTATTCTGTTCAGTTATTGGCCAGTCAGCTTCTTTGTTAAACCAATCACAGTGACATATATTCACACAATGTAAAGGAACATTCCACAGCAATCTACCAGCTCTGTATTTTTCATTTTGATTTTCATTGATTCAACAAGTATTTATCATGTGTCTTTCATGTACCTTAGACTGGAATAGACTCTATAGCATCAGTGGGAAGAAGGGATAAGTTTAGGCTGTTCATGATGTTATGGAAAAGCATGCTTAAAGCAAAATACAGTATAGGAATATTCCATAGTACATCTTACACAATTTTCCTAGGCCTTGTTAAATATTGCTCATGTTAGAATGCTACTGAGTACAATAATAGAGAAGAATAAGCACTACAGTCAAAGTTTAGAGTGATGATAACAGCACAAGACAGAATTTTAGTGTCTGCTAACTTATTGATCAATTGGTTCAGACGACTGAAAATTCCTGGTATAATTGACATTTAGGCAAATATTCTTGCGGGATTTAAAATAGAACCAGGAATTACTCGATCTTTTTCAACATTGATTGTTCCACATTGAATTTAATATTTTCGGGCTCCTTCCTTAGAGATATTAAAATGTTTGCCATTGCCTGATGAAGATATCCATTGCTGGGCTTATGGATGACAATCAAGAGCATATCAAACAAACATCCTGGCTGTAAGCATTTTCTATTTCCTTCTTTTTCAATAGCCAGTTGACTAATTTATCTTACCATAGTTTTTATATAAATAATTATCTTTTAGAATAAGTTCAGATCCCATATTCTTGGGCTCCCATTTCTCATGACAGATGTTTCTTTTCCCTCTAGAGTCCTGATTAGAGGAAGGATTCCTATTGCTTTTTCCATACTAGGGGACATTATAACTTCAGCTGTCACTTATGAAAGCCTAGACCTATAACTAGTGCCCATTCATACACTGATAAATATCATTTCATGGACAATTTAAATTTCACCTTAATCTTAGATATTTGGAGATTCAGCTTTTTTAAAAACTTGACTATATAGCTTAAAATGCTTATTTTAAGCACATGTATATGTACAAGTACATTTTACATGAAGCTGCACTGATGTACTTTGACTTTCATGCTATTAAAAGTAAATTTCTATTTTAAGACATATTTCTCTTATATACTTACCTATCCATACTTCTATCTATATCATTCAGAAGAATATGAGTTCCCTATAGATTTGAATTGGGTTTGCTTGTTCATTAATTTGCCCAGTATGCAAAGTGTTTATTTTTATTATCTTGATTAATTTTCATAATGCTGCAGGGACAGTATTGGTTCACATGCTTAAGAACTATATTATGCCACTTCTCAGTTGCGGAAAATCATAATTTTCCTCAACATGAAGTCATCATGATTTAATTGAAAACAATTGGGCCTTGCAACTTGATCAACCTAAGCTTATTTCCCAATTCTGCTGTCCATTAGTTTTGTTACCATAATCAACATAATTTAAGTTCTCTTAGGCTCAATCTACTCATGAATAAAATGGGAGTAATAATGACTATTTCAGAGGCTACTTGAATAATTAAAATGAAATATATTCATATCAAATATATTAAAAGTGAACATTTATTGAACACTTTTTTTGTGTCAGGCCTATGTTAACTGCTTTATAAACAGTTTATTTAATTTTCACAACATCCCTTATAAAGTAGGAAGAGTTCCAATTTCTTTTAAACAAATTAAGGTTCATAAAATTTGATTTTTTTTGCCCAAGGCCATAAAACAAATAAATACCATAGTTGACATTCTAAGTCCTTTTGTCTTGCTCTATTGTGACCTTAACCACTGGTCTTCAAAGAATTTAAAGGCCTGAAAAATTAGTGGAACTACTCACTATTATATGAGGTTTTTATAAAGTTCTTCTTCATTGTAAGGTAAGTTAGATGTAGTAGTTTCTAAAGCCCTTTCCAGAATTGACTCTTGTTTATGCAAAAATAGATTTCCTAAGACACTGTATAAGAAATAAGCATATACTATCTAAATCTACTTGATATGAGCTATAAAACCATACTTGCCTGAATTGTTGGTGATGGACAATTTCTGATCAGTCTCTGCAATGAATATCCCTGGTACAATTGAAGCCTTTGTTCCTTAGAATTTTTTTCTTTTAACTTTCACTGTACCTCCTTCTTTCCTTTATTGAAATATCTTTATTCTACATGCAAAGTTTAAAAACCAAGTGGATGCCTCTGGAAACTTCCACTCTGCTTGCTTCTTGACGTCTACATTCTTCTGAGCTAGTAGCCCAAATGTTCTGATCCCAAACACTGCATTTTCTCAAATACTATCTCTGAGGTTCAGTGAATTTAGCCTTGCATTCTCATTATTATTTCTGATTCAACCAGACATCTCATATCACTATGTTTCTATTATTGGATTTGGAACAACTAATTGTTAGTGATGCTAAATTATCTCAACCCTATCACTAAATAAATATTCCCCAGGAAGCTTGCTCAAAAACAGCTTTCTTCTTGGTTCACATTGTGTCCTGGTGGCATGTACATCAAAAGGCAGGCCCATTTTACAGGTGTGGTACCAGATTTTTCTCTCTGATTTGATTGGACTCTGGGAGAAATAAAGGTCTTTAAGAATGAATGCAAGTGACAGAAAGTAAGACAGAGCATTGTCCCTCTCTTCACAGCACAAAGTTTCAGTAGAACAAGCTGTCAAGGAAGGTAGAACCGCTCTCTACAAACTTTTTCATTTGACAGCTGTGAAAACTAAATTCAGATCAAAAAGGAATTTAATTTCTTATTTTTTTCTGCCTATTTCTCTACACATTTACACAAACATACTCATTACACATACACATAAAGACTCAGTCTCCCCTGTTCTGCACCTCTTGCTCTGTGTTTGTCTCTGTCTATTTCTCCCATTGAATATAAAAATTCAACTGGTTTAGTAAACTTTATGTTTCAAGAATGCAAACGTTTCATGAGACATGTGATTGTCTTAGTCTTGAAATGAAAGGGATTTTACACTAAAGCATAATTCAATGAATAGAAAAGAGTACCAGTAATCCACCTGACCTTACTCTGAGGATGTTCTCATACCCCTCTACAATGTAAACTCATGTGACTTCTTGAATGACTTTAGATCATATTTTCCTCTTTTAAACGAAGAATTGTGATCCCCCCTCATAGTTGACAGGTTCACACCAGATTCTGTGTATTAAAATACCTATACTCCATTGACATGGAAGAACATACAACAGAAGTGTCTTTGCACACACAAGCTGAGACTCAGAAACTTCAAAAAGATGGGTAAGTGCTGCAAGGAGCTAAAGGTAAGTAAACAGTCAGAAAGTATCAAACCCTCAATAATAAACTTCTGTTTAGACTAACTACATCCAACTCTCACAGCAGCCTGCAAGGTACACAAGAGGAATGACACCATAACGTTGTTGATTTCTTGGTGGCATCAATATATCTAGAAACACAGTGTGACAGACTGTCTAGCTTTCAGGAAGTAGAAGGTGTCCCTAGGGAACACCAAACACAGGCCATCACACCTCTCTGGGTTCACAGTTCATCAACCCTATGACTTTGGAGATAAACACAGAGGTCATTCCTAAAGCTTAAGAGGAATTGTAAGACCAGTTTTCAATTGTGTGTGCAGCCTGAAACTCTGAGCCATTGTCCCCAGTTGAGGGGGTGGGGGCACTGGCAGCCTCAGTCAGAGTGATATGAGTTGGGATGAGCCATGATATTGAGTTCCAGTAAAACCCACAGAATGTTCTGAACTTGTGACTAAGCCTGAGCTAAATAAACAAGCCCCAGCAACCTCCTCAAGAAGGGTGGCTGTGTGTAGTGTGTGTCCGAGTAATGTCTTTTCTCAAAGGATGGAAGGAAAAAGAGAGAGAGAGACAGAGAGACAGAGAGAATGAGACAGAGGAAAATCAAATAAGTGAAAAAGCCATGATGTTCTACTTTACAATTTCAAAATTTTTTAATGATGTATTTAGCCCTTCTTTGATGCTAATCTCTCTGTTAACTACAGGACAGTAGTTAACTGTGAGTGCTGAAGCCCAGGGCCTCCCAAGGACCACCATGGGGCCTGGGTGGAGTTGAGCAGATGATGTAGTTGCCTGTTGTACTCTTGAGTCAGCCAGAACAGCTTCCTGTTATACTGATTTTATTTTATTGGCCTCCCTCACATTTTATTGAAGAAATAAGTATATAACAAGCTCCTGTTATTTTTCAAAGGCAAAAAAAAGTAGAAAGGCAGAATCAATAATGACATTAGCTCTGAAGTAAAGGGAAACAGTAGATATTGGTTGTGTGTTGTGTACTGTTTTCAATTGAAAATCCTCACATGACCCTACAAGTGAGTACTCTCATCAGTACCTTCCTACAGAAGGGGGAACTGAGATACAGAGACTTGGAGGAAATGTGCTTATGTGGGATGGTTAATCATTGGCTCAGCATATAGTTCCTACCAACAAGACTGATAACCTCAATGTGTTCTTATCTGATACATTATATTGACTCCTCCATCAAGTCTTGAATTGTGTTTCTGTTCTTAAGGCCAATTAAGGACCTTTCCCTAGCTTCTCCTTTCTATCCCTGGTCTTTTCAATTTTCAGTCTGTATTCATATAGTGTACCTTTGGGAAGTTCTTCCTAGGGTACTTCATTGAAAATTATGCTTCTTCTGACCAATCTACCTCTCCATTATTTTGCTTTGTTTTCTTTCTTGGTACATAACAAAACTGATCTGCAAGACCTGTGGGTTCCTTGTGGTCTTCGGACTGTGGACCTCCTCAATTCTGGAGATCAGGGTCTTTGTAAGTTCCTATTGTCCATCCCTACCAACTTGATTACAACAAGGCCCCTTGGAAATAAACATGTAAGCAAGTCCAACAGTTGTCAAGGAAAGAAAGGAAGAAAAAGGTATATGGTAAGGAAGATCACAAGATATGGGCTGAAAAACTTAGAATGTGAGGGCAAACAGCTTATAATTGGAATCCCCGCTCTATGGGGTATGACTACAGACAGGCTTCATTTACTCCTTTGTTTTAGAGATAAGGATTACATATTCACAGGGATGTTATAAGGATTAAATGAAGTAGGGTGCACCAGTAAATGGATCTTTGTCATTTCCTTCCTACATTCTCTACTCTAGACCTGGTTCTGGAGACATAGAAAGCATGTGAGAAGAGCGAGCATTGGGTCAAAGGTAGTAGAGTGGTCATGCTGTTATGGGAAAGCCCTGGCAAAGCTGAAAGAGGCTACCAACTGTTTTATCATGTGACCATGCCCCTTGCCATATTGTCTTCCCTTGTCTACATCTTTAGTCTTTGTTTCTATCTGAATAAAACAAGGTAGGCCAATATGTTGTATATGTTATCTTCCATCTCTGAAATCTCTAAGACAGAGAATAACATTCCACAGTTGATTTGGTTTTCCTTGGATTTCTGGTAGCAAGCCATCCCACCTCATTGTCAGAAACTATTTTTTGAGGGTGGGGGTGGGGTTTCTAGGTTACAGTCCAAATAAAAATACTGCATACATCTCACATTAGAAAACTATACTTGGTTAGTTGGAAAAGACATACTTATACTAACAATGGGCAGTTAATTCCCTCTCTTATCTGTGTCTCTATGGGTCGTTCTGGATAGATGATCCTCTTGACTGACTGGGTCAAAGGAATGCCATTACCCCTAGCTAACCCTTTTCCTTAATAAATGTAAAAGGAGTGAGATGTGGGGAGCAATCTTGGAGACTTCTGTTTCAAGTCCACCTTGAGGAGTTTGGTGGTTTTGTTCTTGTTCATGGGGAGGAGTCATTGTTTCTTTTGACATGCTGATTTATTGGAAGAGGCTACTGCCAAGGACTTTCTTGGCTTGTAAAGTCATATTGGTGACCTGATAAGGTTCTGTGATCTCAATCATCATTTCCTTAGCCATCATTTCATAGTAACCAGTAGTTTTCCTCTGCGTGTATTTAAAAAAAAATCTTACAGAGCTTCTAAAGGGCAGCACACTGATCATGGCTTTGAAAATTAGTTTCCTAACAGTTACATCTCACTCACAAACTATGAGTTATAAAACTCATAGCTTCATCTTCTGTTTGGCATATCAAAAGTGAGTAATGTTTAGCACTTTTGGTTTTCAAAACATTTTCATGTTTATTATCTGATACTCCAGAAAACTACTTGCAACTAATATTATAACCCTGTATTTCATATGAACAAATTGAGACTCAGAATGTCATTAAGTCTTGCTTTAGAATTTTTTTCAGGGATTTTTCTGACTCAAACCTTTGGCTCAGAGTTGAAGAGCAGCAAAGGAGATTGGGAAAGATCCAAGGCAAAAGTTCTTAATGTTTAGCAAAACAAGTCATTGCTGAATTGCAGTAACCTCCCAACTTCCCCATCTCTCCTGAGACAGAGAAAATGTTATGGAAAAGGACATTACATGACCTACTTACATAAGTTCCAGGAAAGTAAGGGCTGATCTTCTAGCTGGCCCTGTTGACACAGAACAGAGTATGGGAGTGGGTAATAGGAGAAGAGTCAGAGAAGAGATTCTCAGTTCAGGAGCCACCTGGGCTAGGTATGAAAATCCAGCTGAGTTTTACTATAAACTAGTTCCTCTCTATGTACCTCAGTCATAAGTCATAAGTGAGGATATATCCCTCGTAATGATTTTATAAGGATAAAATGATGCACATGTAGTAATAAGTGTAGTACCTGGAACAAAACAGTGGCTACGACTGTGTGATTTCAAACCAGTCACTTCACATCATTAGGTTGCCATTTATTAAAGTGTGAAAATAAGGCTCTTGGACTAGATGATTTTTTAACCTTGTTTTCTTTAAGTTCTGTAAGTGATACATGATTACATTCCATGGGATAGAGAGAGAATTGTGATGGATTTACATAGTGATGTCCCTGATGTATATGATCAGATGGGCAGCAGGAGAGTGTGTAGAGGATGCTGAAGCTATTTTTTCACTTTGATAGTAAAAGAGATATTAATGAAACTAACTTTTATTGGAGATCTCCTGAAATGTATATAACTAGTGAATTTCCACAAAATGATCTATATATTATATAGCTCAAGTTTGAAGAGACTTTGTTCATAGCCATGCGGATTATGAATACTGGCTCAAACTTTGTTACCCATGACTTTGAGTCCTATATGTACCCTTTGCAGGTGCCCTGTGCTGGCTCTAATCATTAACATGGATGTTTAATCTCTATCTGACCTTTGTTTTCCTCATCCCATGTCAACTTCTCTGTTCATCCTTCTACAAATAACTACATAATGCATACTTTAAAAATGTACCTTTTGCTGCATTGTGTCATTTTTGTATGTGATCTATTATTATCAACTTAAGTCTGTGTCCTTGTTGCATAATTTGGCATTTTAATATTCACTTTGAAAGTGTTTTGAGTCACTTCTCTACAAAGGTGCTGTATTAAATTACATTCATTATTCTTTCTAAACGTAGGTAAGTCATGGTTCAGGCAAACTAGAAAGTAACTCCCATTATCCTTAGCACATTTCATCACATTCTGTATTCTATGTGACATTTATCAACACAGCATTTAGACATTTTAAAGAAGAGGGAAAAAAAAGATGACTTTAAATTCCAGAACATTTAACTAACACTGAGCCAAATTCTGCAGGTGAAAAAGTCACTTCTTTACCACAAGTTACACATTGTCTTAACTCTTAGAGCACAGTGAGAAGACAGAGAAGTACACACTTTGAAACAGCATGTGAGCTATAATCCCCACCTGCTTTAATTTTCTTGAACTGTGTTTGCAACTATAGCAATGATACTCATAATAATTTGTTGCTCCTTGTGTTCCAAGGACACTAAGGTTTTATTGGAATTCTATTACATCACCTTTCCCACCCCATCTTGGTTTTTTTTTGTTTTTTTTTTTTTACCTTATGGAGAACTCTTTGTCCCTCAAGGAAATGCCATTCTACCTTTCAGCTCTTTCCTTGGCTGGCATTTACCAGTCCCACTTTCTATGCTAGTGAGGCAGACACAGACTGACTTTTCCTTCAATTTTAAAGATGATGGGTTGTGGCTTGAGTTTTCTCCAGTCCTGCCCAGCCCCACAGACCCCACAACCGCTTATAAAATAATCACTCAAAAGCTCATATTAATTAAACTGCTCGACCATTAGCTCAGGCTACCATGGTCTAGCTCTTACACTTATACTCAGCCCATTTCTGTTAATCTATATGTTGCCATGTGTTCCATGGCTTTACCTGCTGCCTTTACATGCTACACCCTGGATGGCAGGCTGGCATCTCCTTCCGCTCTGCCTTCCTGTTCCCCCAATTCTCCTCTCTGCTAGTCCCACCTATACGTCTTGCATGTCTACTGGCCAATCAGCGTTTTATTTATCAGTCAATCATAGCAACATATTTTTACAGCATACAGGACATCCCACAGCAATGGGTGCAGAAGGAGACTCAACAGGATGTTAGGTGGGGGTTCCCTAAAGCAGATATCAATACAAGGATTTAAGACCAAGTGACTTTTGGCAAAAGAATAGGGGACATTCAAGAGAGGATTGCAAATGAATCTGTGTAGAAGAGAGCTTCATCCTGAAGTATAGAAAAGTCTGGAGTATGGATGGGGTCTACCTCAGAAATTGACATGCTGGCAGATCTTACTCTTACATCCTTCAGCCATGGGTCATTATCATCATGTATCTGCAAGGAGATTACAAACCTCTAATGTCTGCCAGTGGAAACAAAGCTGCTCCAGTAACCTGAAGTCTCTTTTTTTCAAAATGAAGATGTAATAAGCCCAACAAGGCTCTAGGAGAATGTAAGGGTGAAGTACCCTCAGTGTCTGTGAGAGGCAGCCATACAACCCTACTACTCCAAGGTTAACATCAAAATTTCTTGACTTTTGTGTTAGTTCATTAAGACTCTCCAAAATAAGTGCCACAGACTAGAGGAATTAATATAAATTTATCATTTCATCATTTGGCTGCCAGAAAACCAAAGTCACTGTGTTTACATGGTTATCTTCTTCTGAGGACTGAAAATAGACTACTTCCTATCTGAGGATTCTTCATAATCATCTTCTCCTGTCTGCTCACAGCATCTTCCTTCAATGCACACTTGCTTGACTTCATATTTGACTATTATTGTAAGGACAGCAATGGCAAAAACTACATGAGGAAGTCACCTTGTTATAAGATGGGTATCATCTTATATCTGAAATGGCACTATTTCTAAGCAATGTTATGTTTTGTGGTACTGAGAACATGGACTTAAACATGTGAAGAAACATGATTCAACCGATAATGATAACTTTCATTTTGAAGTTATTAGCCTCAGTTTATAAAATTAAAACCATGGCTACATCAAACATGGTACTTCATGCTCTAGAATCCTTAGCTCTCTTCTTTTAAATTACATTTATTTACTTATTCATTTTTTGTTTCTGGATTGGTTGTGCACATGAGATGTGGATGTCAGAAGAAAACCTGTGAATTGGTTTCCTCCTTCTATCACACAGGTCTCATGGATTGAACTCAGGTAGTCAGGCTTCATGGCAAATACCTTTACTGGCCAAGCCCTCTTGGTCGCCTAGAATATTTAACTCTTTGCTTTCTATTCTTATCGTGTGCATTGCTTCTCTTTTTTATCCCTATACTCCTTGAAGATTACAACACAAAAGAAATAGCTATAAAACTCAAAGGGTCTAAAAAATAATATATAGATGACAAACTCCAGTAAACTTCAATTGCTGTTTATTACACTCCTTTAAAAGTATATACTGAATTCCTGTCTATTTTTAGCATGTTCCTGGTAGATCTTGTCTTTTAAAACTCTCTAAGTAAAGGATGAATTAAGTCAAGAAGAGTATAACTAGACAGCTATCTCAGCGGAAAAGATGGAATTTGGGTTAAGGGATCACATAAGGAGACAGAAGGAAAGAAAAGAGCTGGAACACAAACCCTGGGATAGCTGTATAGACTTGCTGACTCATCAAATATTAAATGGGGACATCATTGACATGTATCAAATGCTGTTGCATTTAAGCAATTATATTCTCACACTGTTATTCTTTTTCAATTAACTACAAAATAAATGGTGAATTCTTGCACATATTCCTTTCCTGGTCTTGGCTCTGAGCAGACTTAGATAACTCTATTTCCCACTCACATTCTTGTTCAGACCTTGCTTAGTGCTTGCAGTTGACTCTTTGGCTTTATTTAATAAGCTGCATCTGCTGTCTTGTCTTTCCCTACAGTCCCTTCCTAAATGCACACTTGACAAGTGTCCAAACCCATACTGAAACATGGAGGCATCCTTGGACTCTCTGAATCATAGCCACCTCTTCTGCTTTTGTGCTTTCTTTGTAACCTACAAATTCTCCTGCCATTATTCTTCTTTCAGTGGACTGCAGCATTACGTAAATCTGTCACATTAAACAGAGATTTCCTGAGGACAAGATTTATCTTTGTGTGCTTGGTCTTAATACATTGGCTTGTCCTTGATAGGAGTCAAGAAATGGTTATTGAGTAAGTGAATGTAAACTTAGACCAAATTAGATAATGGGATACACACACACACACACACACACACACACACACACACACACACGCCCGAGACTGGCAGTGGTCTTTGGTCACAGGTTGGGCTCCATTGTTTGTTCACAGTGGTGCTGAGAGAAGAAAGAGGTTTCCAAGCAAGAAGAAACAGGTGAGTATAGAAGCAGACTCCTCCCCAGATAATGAATAGCTTTTCATGTAGCTGAAACTGCTCAAGTTAGGTATTTCTTCTGCCCAATTGTGGTAATATCAACTTACGATAGAAATATATTGACTCACCCCATCCAGGAAACGGAGTGAAGCAAAAGGAATAGCAATCATAGATAAAAATCTATGTACTCAAACCCAAGGAATGTCATCATAGCTTTTCGTGTTTTGAACAAATGATTGTAACTCTCAGTCTCCTCATCTGTGAATTAGAGCCAGTAATAACCAACTTAACAGCATCTGCAGTAATTATTAAAAATTGTGCAACATACAGTATCAGGCCCAGTTTTGTTTCCCAACACATGCACTGGTGACACACAAAATGGAGAAAATCCTTTTTGTACCAGTCAGTTCTATGCATTTTCAAATAGTAAGCCTTTCTCGAGTTAAATTCTAATTCCATCACAATGTTCCTGTTCAGGTCAACAGCCCCAAAAGTCTATATCCACATGCAAAAGTCTCAACAGAGCAAGAGATAAAGATTGGCAATACTCCCTAGCACCTTCTAGAAAGCATTTTATGAACTTATTACATAGCTCATTTTATTTACTCCTTTGAGGGTTGCACAATGTACTGCAAGGTTAGGTTAGGTTGTATAAGTGGGAAGTCCAATAACTACACTCACAGGCATGCCAGTTGGGAAAGCAGACCATTACCTTCAAAGAAGCATAGGTACTCAATAAACGCTCATTTTCTTTCTTCGTGATGTAAAATCATTTCCAGTGCCCCGCAGTAATCTATAAATAGGTTCTGGCCTATACATCTCTGTTTTTTTTTTTTTTTTTCATCAAGCAGCAGTGTGTATGCAGCCCTCTTTGGACAAATCCCAATCCTAATGAGATTAAAGATATCTTCTTCCTTTTTATGAAAGTGACAGTTATCTCCTTGCCAAAGTTGCTTTGCTGTAATATGACATAACCCGCTGTGAGTTCGCACTGCAGATAAATGAATAAAATAGTAAAATATCTTACTTATTCCTTCAGTCTCCTTCTCCTCCTATTTCCTTGGAGTCCTTTTCTGCCTCAGGAGTACTTCTGACTTAGTTGATTTTTGTTGGTGTGGTATTTGACTAAGGAAACTTTCAAGCTAAAACCAATTATGAATTCTGTAATCTCTGCTCCAGCAGTTTACTTGTATACATGATAGTCAAATAATCAGCTATTAGCACAGGAAAAATGCCCTCCTTACCAATACCAATTGCAGAGAAAAGGTGTTATTGATCCATGAGGTGGTAGATGTAAGGGAAGGGCAGCATTAGGGCAAGAAGAACCTCTCTCTTCAGGGAGGAACAAACTCCCTCTATTATCCGATTACTTTATGAGAACAAGGAAGCATCAAAACTAATGCCATCTTCTGGGCGTGGTATCTCTATTATACCCAGTAACTCACAGCATCTGTGATTACCTCTGCAAAATTTGCACATAATTGGGCCAAACAACATTCTGTCATGTTGTGGGGAGGAGTTAATGAAACATCACCCCTTCTGAGGACCAATAGGCAGTTAGTAGCTGTTGAAGGAAGGACAGACATTTTTAAAAATGTAGCCATGAGTAAGGCTACAGTAATAAAGAGATTACAAAGATAAGAGGTAAGGAAGGTCCTATAAAGCTGGCAAGATGGTTTGGTAGTAAGGGTTTCTCCTACCAACCCTGAGCTCAATGCGTATGGTGGAAGGAAGAACAGATTCCTGCAAGTTGTCCTCTATCATCCACACCTATGACATGTCAATATGCTGGCTCACATTTTCACACTCTTAAATACACACATACATACAGCACAAACACTCATACATACACACATACAAATAGCACAAAGTAAGTACATGAATGTAATTTTATTTTATTTTATTTTAAAAAAGAAAGGTTCTGGAATCAAAGATGGGTGAAGTACAGGGCAGCTCAATTTAAAGCAAGATTTATGAAGCCCCAGTGGGTGCCAGAGACAAGGTGAGTGATGCTATCCTCCATGGAGATACTCAGAGCCAATTTGTGGTTATTTATTGGTTTAAATGAAATAAAGAGAAAAGGTTATGAGTTGTTTGTCTATATTTGTATCTGTGTTTTTCTAGATTCCACAGGCTTGGCTTTAGAAGACATTGCTGTAATTGCACTACAAGGGCATGACATATGGACTTAAGTGCCTTTCCTCTATTATGGTTTTGCTTTTGAGATGACTGTACCACGTGGTGAGTCCCTGAGGGAATTTGAGATGCTCCTATGTCACCTTCCTACCTCAGTTAGTTCTATTTTTCAGTTTGTGACCTTGTATGCTGTTTGCTCTCTGCCAGGCTTGGCTTTTTCCTCCAGGGATGGATATGACATATGCAAATTTCTGAAGTGTAATGAGAATTAAGTGAAATGATGTGTATATATATATATATGTATGCATATATGGAAAATATGTATGCATATTTTGTCTAAGGCTTTGCATACAAAGTAATTTTATAAAATTACTACAGTTTGAAGGACTCCCAGAAATCAACTTATCTCAATGTCTCAAAATACAAATGTAGTCATTTTCTCACCATCAGGTCTGACGAAAATTTCTTCCTCCAATTTCAGACACTGGTTGTAAGCCAGCCATGGAACAACTGTGTGGCTCTGGCTACACTTCTTCTCACAGTTTAAACAGTGGACAAATATTATCTGGGGATAAACATTACTATCTCCATTTTACAAATAAGCAACCTGAGTCTTTGAAAGATCATTCATGGCCTACCATTGCAAAGTCATGAGGATAAGAAATGACAATGGATCCTGCTCTCCAGCCTCCAAGCCTAGTCCTGACCAATTTTACCTTGTGGACACAAATAACAGTTATTTATGAAAGCGTCACTTCCAGCATAGACAGCTTTTTAATTTAAAATGATATACAGATTGACTTCATTCTGTAGGGTGATTTTTTTTTTCAAAAGCCTCCAGAGAACAGAGATCCTTATTTATTCCAAATGTATATTACTGTAAATTGCTCTTATCTAATTTTGGGGTTGTATGGACTAAATCATATCCCTACAACATTAAAATTCTTAGAAAAGATTAGAAGAGTTTAATTCATTCCTTTTTTTAATTTTCCTAAGCTCAGGAACACCAGTCTAAGCATTGATAAACTCTTTGGAAATATGCATGCCTGCCTATTGAGATTCTGTTGATCTGTGGGAGTGTAGATGATTTTCTGTAGAAGAAAACTGGATCCTCAAATATTCTGCAAGAAGCAGAAAGCAAGAGGCAGCATAGAACCAATCTTCATCCTTGTGAATAAAGAGCCAAGAGATATTTAATATCTTGTCAAAGGAAGTAGATCTGTGAAAGTTTCAAAGTCCATGTAGAGAAGAAGCCTTGTTCTTGTCCACTAAAGCTAACTGGACAGGAGTCAATGAATCACTGGAGCCTAAATCCCTTTCCAGAATGGATGCACAGACACATTATGAGTTTCCTAACAATAGTAAATAGATAACCCATTTTAGTATGACATCTACTCAAAGTCTACCTCTAGAAATGAGAGTGGATGTATTCATTCAAGCACCCCATGTTTATAAGGTCTCTTTATGTTCTATACACCAACCATTGTTTTCCCTTTCAATTGCTATACCTCATCACTATCTTGACTGTGCACTGATTTGGGAAATGATGATTGACAATCTTAAAACTTAGCAAGGTTTGTAGTATTGAGCAAGTTGGTTCTGAACTATGGCTTCATTTTTCTCCTTTGAATTTTATGATGTTTTAATGTCAGAATGACAAAAGTCACTGCAAATTAGATGCCAGGATGTGTTGTCACCATCCCTGAAAATGTGTGGATTAGAAGTGGCAGAGAGTAAATCACTGACATAGCAGGCCCACATCACAGCTGGAGCACATCATGGGCTAGAAGCCTAACTGAACTGAACGCCATTCACACAAAGGGAGATCTGGGAATTCTGCCAGTGTCTTCTCAGAATAGTAATTTTTCATTTAAATTTGCACCATTTTCTCCCCTTAAGGCAGACAGACTTCCTTCTCTGTCATCATCTTAACTGCTCAACTTTCCCTTTTTACCCCTTCCTGTAGCAGAGAAACTGGAATATTCCCAGGCATTGCTAGGGATGTGATTTGTACACTCCTACTTACCAATATGGTGACTGCAACGACTTCCCTGAGTCCAGAGGAGACAAGAGGTACAGAACAAAGATGTTTGCCAAGCTGGTTATGTATTATCAGACACATAAGACTAAAGGAGACTGGGAAAGACTGTATTCAATATGGCTCTCAGTAGTTCCCAGATAGGAAGGAGACTCCAAGCTCAGAGATAGAATAATCCCATAGGAGAGCAAAGGAAGATAAATTTTGTTGCCCATGATCCAGGATGGGTGAGTGCAGTGGCATTCCATGGCTTCAATGTTTTACCCATAGAGCATAGTCTACAGAGATTTAAAGTAACTATGTTGGAAGCTGGCCTGAAAATTGAAAGGCCTAAAATACCGTTTGAGTTAAAACAAAATGTAATGGGGACTTTGAGCAAGAAAGAATCAACTCATGCTTGACTCTTCACTCAACATGCACCATGGTGTACATGCCTGGAAATCTGCCAACAATATTACAGATATAATCCTTGTATTAATTGTTTCAACAAACATATTTTGAATACCTACATCTTAATCACAAAAATAACATTTGTATGAAGCTTTAAAGTTTTCAGAGTATATTTTCTCATTAACTCTTACAAAAATACCCCCTGAGGAAAGAATTACTGAAATCATTATTTGATAGGTTAAAGGACCAATTCAAGAAGAAGGTCATTTGTTCAAGGTCACATCTTTTGAAAGCCATGGAACTATGAAACAAATGTATGTATTTTCACTCCAAATCTTAACTTTATGTCTCCCTGCTCCTCCTTGCCTTAGGAACCAATTTCACTTGATTGACTCTTTCTTTTAGTTTCTACAAGTGTTCTTTTTCATATATTGATGAGAAATGATAGCTTCTGTTTGTTTTGTTCTCAAGCTTCATATCCTTATATAAAATTTATTTCTCAGTTTAGATATTTAGAGGTCTGTCTCCTGGGTTGCCTCAGAAATCAAGTGGGTAGATCAGGAGTGAGCAAACATTTTTCTGTAAACAGCTAGATGGTAAGTTACAGCACCCTCTCCACTACTGCTAGTAGTGTAAGTTGGGGTCATCCTTGTAGATTCCTGGGAATTTCCCTAGCACCTGTTTTCTCCCTATTCCAATGATATGTCCCTCTATGATGGTATCTCTTTCATTGCTTTCCCACTCCATACCTGTTCTAGCTCTACCACCCCATTCCCTCATGTTCTCATCCCCCATCCCCAACCCTCCATGCCCACCCCCATCCCCAGTTTACTCATGGAGATCTCTAGAGTGAGCTATTAACCTAAAGAAACCATTTATCTAATGTGGCTATTAATACTGCATCAGATAAATGACAATGAATCAAATTCTTTGAGGTTTATTTAATGATCAAGACAAATAAATTTTTCCTTTTTCTTAATTTGAAGGATGCAGTTATTTAACTCTTCACTGTCTAAACTATGAAGGCTGGCAATCTGAGGAAAATAATGTATGATTCATGGCAGAAATCTATGATGGGAGGAATGGAGAATGATGTGATGGTTTGAAAAAGAAGAGTACGCATAAGTATCTTTAAAGGCTTGGTCCTTGGTTGGTGAAAATTTCTGAGAAGGATTAGGAGGTATGTCACATACATATTTGCCATCTCTGTCTCTGTCTTTCCTCTCTCTGTCTCTCTGTCTCTGCCTCTGTCTCTGTGTCTCTGTCTCTGTCTCTGTCTCTGTCTCTCTCTCTCTCTCTCTCTCTCACACACACACACACACTCACACACACACACACACACACACACACTTTCAGATAAGATATAAGTAAGATGTAAGTAGCTCTTAGCTACTGTTCTAGCTGTCTGCCTGCTGCCATGCTCCCTGACATGATAATCATGGACTCACCTTCTAAAACTGTAAACAAGGCCCCAATTAAACACGTTATTTTGCAAGTTGTCTGGGTCATTGTGTCTCTTCAAGCAAAAGAAAATGAACTAGGACAAATGACTTTTAGGATGGCTGAACATTTTTTAAAGTTGTTTCATGGCCATTGCTTTATTACTCAGGCAAAGCTCAGCAATTTAAAGTCTCAAGTGTTTTTTGTGTGTTCCAGTTTCTGGTGCTCAAGGACGTAGCTAGAGGTTAGCAGAATGTCACTGGCTCCTGTTTCCCATGAGCAGCATCGAGGCTCCTGGTCATGCCTCAGTCATCTCAGGCTCAAGTGAGACTGAAGACTTTGTTTCCAAATTCACTCCCAGGGCTCTTGGCAGGCTCAGAAGCTCCGCTTTCTGTTGTCCACATGTAGTGCTTCAGGACTTGGCCTCTTCCCACATGGATTTCCCTAGAGGCTTCCTCACCATATTTACAACACAGTATCTAGCGACTCTAGGGAAGAAGTAGGGAGTGCCTCAGAGAAAAACATGGCCTTTTTATGATGTACGTTTCAGGGTGGCATGTCCTCATTCTCTATTTTCCTCATTAAAAAGGAGATCTCTGTGGTTAAAACTTATGGGAGAATATTACACAAGGCCATGAATAGCAAGGGGCAGGCATCACTGAGCTCCTTCATGGAGTGGTCTGCCCAGAAGTTCTGAGTTAAAAATTAAAGATTTCTTGGATATGAGACTTTTCAGTGCTTTTAGTACACAAAGAGCATTAGAGTAGAAGATTGGGAAACTTTCTCTTACAAAGCTAGATAGTAAATACTTTACAGAATCAGCTTTAAGATCTCCATTCCAATTATTCAGTTCTGCTATACAAAAGAAGCCACAGACCATATGTACACAACTTGATGTGGCCATGCTCCAATGAAACTTCATTTACAAAAGTAACTCAGGATGAGAGGATGTGCTGTTAGCTGATAATAATTTACTCTGCTGAATGCTTGTCATGATATTCCTATCCAGTTGAGCAGCATAAAGCTTCTATGTACACATCTGCAGCTTTGAGGATAAATGCAAAAATGTCAGCAACAATAAAATGCTTTGGACACACTTGCTGGGATATTTTTGTGAATTTGCTACACACGTTCATGGAGATTCCTGGGTCATTCAGCATTCTTGAAACTCTCATAAAGGCAGATTCATGACTGTATTAGGCAACTACCACCATGTTTTCCATGCTTCAGTTGGAGACTTAATGTGCAGTTCACATTTTCTAAGGAAGAGATGATACTTAAACGAAACCTAGAATTCCACATTTCTTTTTATTTCTTCTTTATCCTGATCCTTCTTACATCATTCCAAAATTCCACATACCAATGAAATGTCTTAACCAAAGGGCAACCTCTTCCAATGAATCTACCTCAAAATTTTACTGCCTTCAGTCACAACTGATCTGTGGTTCAGAATCAATTCAACATCCCCAGATAAACTAACTCAGTATGGGTCATCTTACTCATGGCTTTGGATGTAGTGCCAGCCACCTAAAGAGGTCAGGTTCCCAGACAATCAGGAATAAAAAAGCAGAAAATCTACAAGTTTCTCAAGCCTTCTTAATCATGGTTGAATTTGGGATTGGGCTTATATTTGTTCATGAATACTTACCATACACTTTGAAATCGCTATTATTAGATGCATTTTGCAAACAAAGGAAGTTTTAGAGAGGGTCAGTGTCTTAGTTTCTTTTACATTGCTGTGATAAAGTAGGATGGTTAGGAAACTTATCAAATAAAACATTTAACTGGTTTATGGCTTAGGAGGGTTAGAGTACAGGATGGCAAAGCAGAGGCATGGGGACAACAACAGCTCAGAGCTAACATTTTAATCCACAACTAGGAGGCTGGGTAGAGAGGGACATACTAGAAATGATGAAAGTCTTTTGAAACCTCAAAGTGCTCCCCAATTGATACACCTCCTCCAAAAAGGCCATACCTCCTAATCCTTTCCAAATAGTTCCACCAACTGGGGACTAAGAATTCAAATATTGTTTCCAGGTTCTGGCTATTACAAACAATACTGATATGAACATAACTGAGCAAATGCCCTTGTGGTATGATTGAGCATTCCTTGGGTATATGCCCAAGAGTGCTACAGCCCGGTCTTGGGGGAGATGGATTCCCAATTTTCTAAGGAAGCGTCATATTGATCTCCAAAGTGTCTGTACAAGCTAGCATTCCCACCAGCAGTGGAGGAGAGTTCCCCTTGCTCCATATCCTCTCCAGCATAAGCTGTCTTCTGTGTTTTTGATCTTAGCCATTCTGACAGGTGTAAGGTGGTATCTCAGAGTCATTTTGATTTGCATTTCCTGGATAATTAGGGATGTTGCGCAATTCCTTAAATGTCTTTCAGCCATTTGAACTACCTCTGTTGAGAATTCTCTGTTTAGTTCTATAGCCCATTTCTTAATTGGACTGTTGGGCATTTTGATGTCTAATTTCTTGAGTTCTTTATATATTCTAGTCTGGTGATCAGATGGCCAATCACCCTAACAGTCGTGCTGGAACTGTCATCCAATAACTGATGGAAGTGGATGCAGAGATGCTTGGCCAGGCCCTAGGTGGAGCTCCAGGAGTCCAATTGTAGAGAAAGAGAAGGGACTGTAAGAGTGTGAATTGTTGAGACCAAGATTGGAAAAGCACAGGGACAAATAGCCAAACAAATGGAAGCACATGAATTATGAACCAAAGGTTGTGGAGCCCCCAGCTGGAGCAGGCCCTCTGGATAAGTGAGACAATTGAATAGCTTGAACTGTTTGGGAGGTACCTAGGCAGTGGGACCTGGACCTGTCCTTAGTGCATGAGCTGGCTGTTTGAAACCTTGGGCTTACACAAGGACACTTTGCTCACCCTGGAAGGAAGGGACTGGAGCTGCCTGTATTGAATCCACAAGGTTTAAATGAATCCCCAGGGGAGTCTTGGCCCTGGAGGACATGGGAATGGAGGGGAGGGGCTGGGGGAAAGGTAGGGGTGGGGGCGGGAGTGGGGAGGACAGGGGAACCCATAGCTGATGTGTAAAATTAAAACAGAAATACAATAAATTTTAAAAAAGGAGAAAAAAGAATTCAAAGTGACACAGCTAAAAACTGAAAGAGAACCTTGTCTAGGTTGATTCTAATTCTACTTTCCTTACATATAGGATGACTACATAAAGCTAGTATCCAAGTACACATCCACTATACTGTTACAATGAATAAGGCCATCTTTGGTGCTTGTAAAAGTTATATCTAGTCATCTAATCCTTCCATCTGCCTAGGCATACAGAGCTTTGGAGCTTTCATGGAAAAAAATGCAACCGTGGTTAGAGTCTATGCCTGGGAACAAGCACAGGTATAGATAGACAGAGGCAGACATACAATTCTCTGCTTCCATTTTTTTAATGAAATGAATTTTTAGTGCAGTTACTTTATGTAGATTCCTCTACGTTGTAAGAAAATGAAAATACAACTTGAAAAAGTGAATAATTTAAACACAGGCAACCCTCAAGGGTGAACAAGGCTACTCTAAGACCCATGAAAATCTCAGTTTCAGGTGAGGGTAACTTCCTATTAGTTATACATCAGGAGAACTCCAGAGTCACTCAAAACAAAACAAGCTATTGCCATTGCTTCAGTTTACCCACAGTAGCTAGATGGTAAACCTCTATGCTGAAAACCCCACATACTTCAACTAAAAGACATAGAGAAACCAACTTGACTTGATCAGGAGACTCCTGCTGGCTTGCTTTCATAATGCTTGAATGTGATATTCAGGTTCTTATAAAAAAGGGAAAAAATAACAGATCAATAGTCTTACTCAGCTATGGAAATAACATGATACAATACCAATCTGAAAGGCAAGATGGTCCCAAAGATGCAATAGTGGTAGTAATGTTTGTAGGTTCACAAACCACTCTCTTGATTAGATGTGAGCCCTGCTCCACATGAAGGGATTTATATGTGGTATAGTAATCATGTTCAAAATCCATGGTTTTGGAAGCCCTATTAAGGTTTTGCTAAATGGTCATGTTATCAAACTGCCTTCTAAATATGTATCCCTATAAATTTGTGCTACTCTAACTATATTACAGCAGGTAGTGGTTAATGCAGAGACACATTACTGTTCAAACTGCTGAGAATATGTACTTGTGAGTGCTGCAAATGAGATTTCTGTATCAATACCCTGTGCCTACAGAAACTAAGGAAACATTGTGAAAGAGGGCCTGGGAAAAATGTGACGGCTGGAGGATAAGGGGAGTGCTGTCAACTGCTATCTTCTGGGCATGGCATGATCTTACACACATGAATTCACTGAAGCTGTGGTTATAAGATTTTGACAAGATCATGACAGTAGATGATGAAGGAATTGTTCCCCAATTCCCATCACTTGCTGAGGTCTTAGCGAAAATTGATAGCTATTGGAAGAGGAAGAATCACTTTGGGGGAAGGTATGGACACAGGCTGGTTGTCCATACACCAATGACTATACACCCATGAGCATATAAGTATTACTGATTGGAATCAGATGATTTTGAAAATACATTTTAAAAAGGATATGAATAAGTTGGGAAAGAGGTGTGTTGGAGTAGGCAGGATGAATTGGAAGGTGAGATACATTGCATACATTATGAAATATTCAAAAATAAAAATAAAATTACTGCTTTCTTTCAAGTGAATTGTAGGGTAATTACTAACTTTGACATGGCTCTCCCTTACCATATAGCACACCAATCATAGCATCCACAGTAATCATTTTGATAATGATTACTTTCCCTCTAATACTGCAGTTTATCATCCTTCTTCTTTCTCTAGTCAAGATAACCAATAGGCATTTTGCACTTTAACACACAGATTGCAAAGAACATCATGTACATTGTACTATCTGAGTCTTGTAGCAACACTGTGAGGCTGCACAATATAGACAGTTCTTAAAGACCAGAGACTGTATTCAGAAAGTTTAAATTACTCACTGAAACTCACACAACAGCAGAAGCTGAAAAGTTGGCACAACTTTCTGAAAGAAAAGCATTCTTGCTAAATTCCCTGTCCTCTGTGGTGAATTACTTGTATTATGTCCTTAGATATTTATGTTAGATGATTTGTTGAATTATTAAGCAAGATTTAGTCTTTCTGACTGACAATGATCTTTGTAAAACTTGAAAATTTTCACATAAGAAATACTGAAAAAATATATGGAAGAAGAGATATTGTGTGTGTGTGTGTGTGTGTGTGTGTGTGTGTGTGTGTGTATTTTAGTTTTTGAAGGTGGCATTTCAGGTAGCCCAGGCTGTTTTCAAACTCTCTATATATAGCTGAGAATGACCTCCAACTCTTTTTAACTTTCTTTTTTTACTAAGAAATTTTTATTCATTTTATATACCAAGCACATATCCCCCTCTTCCCTCCTCCTACCCTTCTATCCTTCCCCCAACCCAGCCCCCTATTACCTCCTACAAGAAGGTAAGTCCTCCCATGGGGAGGCAGCAGAGCCTGCCTGGTACATTCAGTTGAGACAGGTCCAAGACCCTCCCACTGCCTCAAGGCTATGCAAGGTGTCCCACCATAGATAATAGGCTCCAAAAAGCCATCTCATGTACCAGGGGTGGATCCTGATCCTACTGCCAGGGGGTCCATAAGCAGATCAAGCTACACAACTGTCTCACTTATGTAGAGGGACTAGTCCAGTCCCATGGAGACTCTACAGGTGCTGGTCTAAATTTCATGAGTTCCCAATAGTTTGGTTTGGTTGTCTTAGAGCTAAACAGAGAATTTTCAACAGAAGAATCTCAAATGGCCAAAAGACAATGAATTGCTCAACATCATTAGTCATCAGAGAAATGCAAATCAAAACAACTCTGAGATACCATCTTACACCTGTCAGAATGGCTAAGAACAAAAATATTGATAACAGCTTATGTTGGATAGGATGTGAAGCAAAGGGGACACTCCTCCACTGCTGGTGGGAGTGCAAACTTGCACAGTCACTTTTTAAATCAGTATGGCAGTTTCTCAGAAAAATGGGAATCAATCTTCCTCAGGACCCAGCTGTACCACTATTGGGCATCTACCCAAGGAATGCTCAGTCATACCACAAGAACACATGCACAACTATGTTCATAGCAGCATTATTCAAAATAGCCAGAACGTGGAAAAATCCAAGATGCCCCTCAACCAAAGAATGGATTTAAAAAATGTGGTACATATACAAAACAAAATACTACTCAGCAGAAAAAAAAATGACATCATGAAATTTGCAGACAAATGGATGGAATAAGAAAATATCCTGAGTGAGGTAACCCAGACTCAGAAGGACAAACATGGCATAAACTCACTTATAAGTGGATACTAGGTGTAAAGCAAAGGATAATCACACCACAACCCACAATCAACAGCTCCAGAGAAGCTAGCTAACAAGGAGGACCCTAAGAGGGATACGTGGATCATCCAGTGAGGGAGAAATAGGTGAGATCTCCGTGAGTTAAACTGGGGATGAGGGGTGGGCAATGGAGGGTAGGGGATGCGGATAAGAACATAAAGGAATGGGATGGTCAAGCTGGAACAGGGATGGAGTAGGAAAGCAATGAAAGAGATACCATGATGGAGGGAGATATGGGGATAGAGAGAAATTGAGTGCTAGGAAAATTCCCAGGAATCTACAAGGATGACCCCAGCCAGCTTAGACCACTAGCAGTAATAGAGAGGGTGCCTGAACTCACTTATCCTAGTAATCAGATTGGTGAATACCCTGTCATCATAGAGCCTTTCTCCAGTAACTGATGGAAGCAGATGCAGAGATCCACAGCCAACACCAGGCCAAGCTTCAGGAGTCTAGTTGAAGAGAGACAAGAGGGATTCTATGAACAAGTGGCATCAAGATCATGATGGGGGAACCTATTGAGACAACCAAACCAAACTAAAGGAGCCTTCAACTCTTGATCCCTCTTCCTTTACCTGCCAAATGCTGGGATTACAGGTGAATACTACCATGCCTGGCAGATGTCTTAAGTCTGTTGGGATGAATTGACTGCTATATGGCCAAATGATTGGATTGGGAGTGCTCATGCAATGTAGACTGTATGAAAATCATAAAGCTGATCTAGCAGGCAGAGTTGTTTAGACTTTGGAAAGTTGTCAGGGAAAGTAAAGTTCCCATCGCAGGGGACATTTTCAATAGGAGCTTGGTACATCCTTGGCTAAAGGTAGGAGAAGGAAATTAGTGTTGCACGTAGCAGTTAACAAAGCATATAGATTGTATTCCTCTATTCTAAGACTCTAGGCATTTTTGTTTAGATGTATGTTTTCCATGTAACTATTTCTAGAGTGTGCCTGTACACTAAGTTGATATACAGCTAAGCATTCTGCAATCCTGACATGAATACTATGTCTCTGTCCTGTATCCAGGAAACCATTCTTGTTTTGATGCCAAAGTATCCAAGCCTTAGCCACACATATAGTAACAACAGGTGTGAACCATTTAAAGATGGCTGTATCACAGTACCAGAAAGTGAGGTTGATGTCACTGAACAGGCTTCCTAGTGACTTCATAATGTAGGAGGACTTGCTCCATTCCTGAGGCCCTGATTCTAAACATTTTCAGACAATGCTCTCAGGATATTTTTCCTACCTGAGGCAGGAAATAAAAGAATTCCATTAACTTTCATGTCTATTTCCAGATTAATCTGGACATGTCTAATTCTTTAATCTATCTGGTAAACTATGGGAGATGCTGGAGTCAATAAGATTTTAGACATTTAGCTCTCACCAGATAAGAGGTAACATAAAATTGACTTCTGGGGAGAAAATGTTTGACAACACTGGCAAGTAATTTGAAGATTATTAAAAAATCATATCCTAATTTCACAAGCGATGAATCTGAGGCACAGATAGGAAACTGACAACTTGAGTATCGTGCAATGTAAGTACTAGAACTTGTTTTCTTCATCCCTATACTTTCCACACCCTCTGTTATGTGTTCAAGGAGAAGGGATTGAGGAACCCAGGCCAGAAACCAAGAACCAGTTGGTTTATGGTAGAGAGCATCTTGACTCACAGGATTCTAAATGTTCAAAGTCACGTGAGGTTGGGTCACTTCTCTTTCCTAACTCTAATCTGTTTTCTCTGTGAACATAGAGATTGTAGGTCATTCAAGTTATGTTTTCTAAAGGTCTAGAGAAGCAGTGAGGCTCAGAGGTGAGAGATGGGGGCCTCTGAAGTCAAACCACTGTGTTCTGGACACATGAGGTTCCCATCCAGTTACCTTTAAACTTTATTGAATCTCTGTTTACTCACTCTGAGCTCCTAGCACATGCTAAGCCCTGCTCTAAGAACCCTGAATGTATTTTTTCCTTAAACATCAGACTTCTACTCTGAGACAGCTCCATAGTTATACTTACATTGTACATATAGAACAGACATAGAACAGCACCAGAGACAGGAAAAAATAAACAGTCCTTTGTGCACTTCCATTACCACTCTTTGGACTTTGAAGGCAATGCAGTGTTTCTTTCTCTGGAATGTGCTAAGGATTAGAACAGAATCAGAACCACATGCCTTGCTACCTTTAGGATTTCATGTAATGGTGATTTGAATGAGAAATATCCCCCACAAGCTTATACATTTGAATACTTGGTCTCTAGTTAGTGGTACTGTTTGAGGATGTAATGGAACCTGTAGGAAATAGAGACTTCTGAGAGGAAGTAACATCACTGGAAGCATTTTATAGCTTGGTCCATTTCCCATTTTCTCTGACTGCTTCCTGTGTGTGAATAAAACCTAAAAGGTCTATTCCCTGACTACCAAACCAGCCTCATGTTCCTGTTGCCATGACTTCCCCTTTATGATGGATCATATCTCCTATGGAACCGTAAGTCAAAATGAGCCCTTTCTCCCTTAAGTTACCTCTTGTTGGGATATTCTAACACAACAGAAAAAAATAATGGATACAGAGAGTAAATAGTCATGCTTGGTGAAAATAAAGTGTAATATGATTTCCAAAGAAAATCTGTCTGCAGATTTCCTCAGTGAGATCAAGACCAGTGTGATTCATTTACCCACCCTGCTCCCACTAACCACCATAATCAACGACAGCTACACTGGCATATCCTGGGGAGTTCCTGAGTTCCTCTCTGTAGGAGGAAACTGTTCTTAAACCTGAAATAAGAGTCATTTTTTTCTTTAGTAACCATCAGAAACTGACTCAAAGCTTTCACTATGTATTTGTTTGTTTATATATTTATTATGTATATGTGCATATGTCTGTTCGTGAACTGCTGGTGGTGGTGCTGGAAATTGAACCCAGGCCCTCTGTAAAAGCAGCAAGTACTCCCCATCCCCATTGAGGCTGGTTTTACTACATCCACTTTAAAATCTGTAATTGAATACCATAGCCCGAGTGACATATCATTAATGGAAACTTACTTCTCTTGCTGAGGAGACCAAGATTATATATAGCACTGACAGACTTGGCATCTCCTCCAATAAGATAACTTTGTAGAATCCAGCCATTTGGCACTTCTTTTTATTTCTTCACACAAAGGAGGGAGGAAGAAGCTCCCTGTGGTCTCTTAGATAAGGTCTTTAATTCTACTTATGAGAACTCCATTTTCATGACATTGTCACATTCTAGGAGCACTACCTCCAAATACCATGACATTGAGGATTAAACTTTAACAAATAAATCCAAGAGGAACACAGAATTTCAACCTACTGCTCTTTTCTCCCCCCCCCCCCCACCCTCTCTCTCTCTCTCTCTCTTTTTTTTTTTTTTTTTTTTGAGACAGGGTTTCTCTGTGTAGCTTTTGGTGCCTGTCCTGGATCTCACTCTATAGACCAGGCAGGCCTTGAACTCACAAAGATTCACCTGGCTTTGCCTTCCGAGTGCTGGGATTAAAGGCGTGTGCCATCACTGCCTAGTGTCTTTTCTTTAACATTATTTCTTATGATTCTTTTACCCTTAAAAGAAAGTAGGTTTGCTCTGTTTATGCCTATAGAAAATTGAGGCATATAAAATTAAAGTTGACTGTTAGCTTTATGTCTCAAAGGTGAACCAGAATTCATCTCTTCTTAAATGAGCATACTCCCCTCAAAAAATACACGTACTAAAGAAAATATATGTAAAAATAAAATATGTGCCACTTGGTAGAGAATTAATTATGATGGAACATTATGCACCAAAGATAAAGAATAACGTGTGTTTAAGATCATAGAGGAAATGAATAATGCCAGTAAAAAAATAAAGTGAGCAAATAAGTAGAATAGTTGTATTAAAAGATTATATTTGCTAGTAGTCTAATCAGGTCATCCTTGTGGATTCTTGGATATTTCCCTAGAATCAGGTTTCTCCTTTATCCATTCATGTCTCCCTCTATCAAGGTATCTCTCATTGCTCTCCTGCTTGGTCCCTCCCCCAGTTCAACCATCCTGTTCCCTCACGTTCTCACCACCTATCCCCTTCCCTCTTTTGCCCCCTCCTCCCCTCCCTAGTTTACTCATGGAGATCTCATCTATTTCTCCTTCCCAAGGCAATCCACATGTCCCTCCAGATTAGATGACTAGAAATAGTGGAGAGGGTGTCTGAACTGGCCTACCCTG
Source organism: Onychomys torridus (assembly GCF_903995425.1). Classification (NCBI taxonomy): domain Eukaryota; kingdom Metazoa; phylum Chordata; class Mammalia; order Rodentia; family Cricetidae; genus Onychomys; species Onychomys torridus. The sequence continues at coordinate 28,561,686 of NC_050458.1, read as the reverse complement.
GTAATCAGATTGCTGAATAATCTAATTGTCATCATAGAGCCTTCATCCAGTAACTGATGGAAGCCGATGCAGAGATCCACAACCAAGCACCAGGCTGAGCTCTGGGAGTCCAATAGAAGAGAGGGAAGAGGGATTACATGAGCAAGGGGTGTCAAGATCATGATAGGGAAATCTACAGAGACAACTGAACTAAGCTCATAGGAACTCATGAACTTTAGACCAACAGCTGTGGAACCTGGCCTTCTGCATACAGGAGACAGTTATGTAGCTTGGTCTGTTTGAGGGGCCCCTGGCAGTGGGATCAGGACCTATCCCTGGTGCATGAGCTGGCTCTCTGGAGCCCATTACCTATGGTGTTACACCTTGCCCACCCTTGGTATGAGGGGAGGGGCTTGGTTCTGCCTCAAATGAATGTACCAAGCTTTGCTGACTCCCCATGGGAGGCTTTATCCTTTTCTAGGAGGGTAAGGGAGGAGAGGGAGGCTGAAGGGGAGGGGGAGGAGGAATGATAAGTAGATCTGTGATTGGTATGTAAAATGAATAAAAAAATTTCAATAAAAAGATTATATTTTTCCCTCAAATATTTTAATAGTGTAACTATCATTTTAATAGTCAATTTTATTACTTATATTTTTGTTATTAATTTACTTATTTTAAATGATATTTGAATTGCATGCTTATATACATTTATACACACCAGAATTTTCTTGAAAACTTTCTTACCTGTAAACACTTCTAAGATATGGGACTTGTGTGTTAGATCCAAATGAAAAAATAAAATAAATTTTACCATCTAACTATCTGTGTGGTTTAGTGTTGTTAAAGCTGAAGGCATATTATTTTTCAAGAACAAAATAAATTATTAATTATATGAAATTTAAGTAGACTTTTAATCTAATTAAATAACAATAATAAGACCTACTTGCAATGGAGGTCAAGAATAAAGGAAAATGTACTGTGACCCACATACATGTCGCACAGAGGTGACATGAAGAAAGGTTTATCAGGCTCTCAGAAGACAGGTGCCTTGACTCTGTTGTTCTCACCTAGAGGAATACATAAAATAACATTCATTTTATTAAGGAAACCCTCAAATACAGCCAGAAGTTTTTCTGTGTCCCGCCTGGTCCACAGCCACTCAGACACAAGTAAACACACAGAGGCTTATATTAATTAAAACTGTTCAGGCCATTAGCTTGCGCCTACCATTGACTAGCTCTTACACTTAAAGTCAGCCTATTTCTATTAATTTATATGTTGCCACGTGTTTTGTAGCCTAACCTGTGTGCCAATATATGCTGCTCCCTGGACAGTAGGCTGGTGTCTCCTCACTCAGCCTTCCTCATCCCAGAATGTTTCTTGTCTGCTTATCTGACCTATACTTCCTGCCTTGCTATTGGCTGTTTGGTGTTTTATTAAACCAGTGTACAAATGCATTATCTCACAGCATTTAAATTCTGAAAAACTAAGCACTACATCTGAGGACAACAGATGGAATTCCCAGCTAAACTTTCTACCTATATAGCACTCTGGGAGTAATAGTTTCAGAAAGACTTGGAAAACCATGCTTTGTCCTTTCCTAGTCTTGGAAAGGCCAAGGAAGAGACAAGCCAGGAACAAGTCTCCCTGTGATAGAGGATAAGTGAAAGCCATGTGCATTTAAAATGTGGTATTATTAACAGTAAAAAAACCAAAAAGTTTGACCTATCTTAGGAAGGAGTGGAGTACTGGAAATCAGTAGTATTATTCATTTTAAGAAAAAACTCATTCCCCTATGTTTCTGGGCAAATAGCCTGTATGAATAAGATCATAAATGCCATGGCTACTCTGAGGTCATTGTGAGAAAATAATAGTCCTTGATGATAAAAGAACTGGCTAGTCATCAATTCCATCCCATTTACCAACAAAGGAAAAATGCATTTGAAGATCAGCAACCATTATATTCCACTAGGACTGGATTCCTACTGGGATTTGGAACTCCAAAACCTCTATGCACTTATATGTCCTTGATTCATTTAGTTTTGAGGGAACTTGAAAGAAGTCCACATCCTCAGAATTATTCTTTTTGTTCACAGAATAGACCAACCCTTTCATACCACCCTAAGGAAGATGGCTAACTGAGCTCTGGAAACATGGATGAGAAAATTATTAATGTAATGCAGTGAAAGGTGGATGATTAGGAATGATGCTGCCTCAGCAACCTACTCCTAAGCCAAACCACAGGTAATGCTTTTGCCACCCAAGATTGCTGAGAATGTTGGAAGAAACTCAGTTTAAGGTTATTTTATTACTAAAGCACACCACAGACCATAGTTGTGAAGGACACAGAAGGCAGGAATCCAGATGAACACACACTATGTACACTTCTCTAGTTAACCACGAAAGTGGCCTCAAGTTGCGAGATGGTATGCAGGCAAGGATGAGAAGGATACAGAAGATGGAATGTTATTTGTAATCTTAAGTTTGTGGTGGAGGAAGGCATAATTCTATCTTGAAAAATTAAGCAAGCCTTCTTGGTATTGTGCTTCACAGGATCCTAAGTTCTAACTGGCATCCAGCAGAGGTATAGGCCTAGGTGTTCATGATGTACTTTGCTTAGAGTATGTTAAGCCCTCTTAAAGACTCCTCATTTGTTTTGCAAGCAGAGTAAAGTCTGTCTTGTTGGCTTTGCATTGTCCCCTATAGGCTCATGAGTCTGAAAATTTGTTTCCAGCTTATGGAATTATTTAGGCATGTTGTAGGAACTTGAGAGAGTGAGACCTTACTGGAGGAGGAAGTAGTGGCCTTGGGGCTTTATGAACCAGCCTCATTTCCTGTTCTTCCTGATTCCTGACTGTGTTTGTAATGTGACAAACCATGGCTCTTCTCCCTAGGTTTTCCCTGCATGGTATAATGGAACATATCACCTGGCAAAGGAATTCTTCAGCTCTTACATTATGTATTTTTTTTATTTTAATTTATCACAGCAATAAGGAATATAACACAGCTTGTTAAATAAATGTCACCATGTAACACAATCTGACACATAGTAGGTCTAAAACACACTCCTCCCAGTCTCTCTTCATTCTTGTGATCAGTGTATGTGTTCACTCACATACATAAACATATCAAAGATCCTAGGGTTATATGGACAATTGTATCCCCAAGTTGCCAAGTAGAAAAGGAAAACTTTCTGACTACTATTCAAGGGACTTCCTCTTGGACAGGGAGGAGCCACCTCTTAATTTCAGGCAACATCTCTACGTTCTCACCTTTGAATGGTGCTGCCTCTCCAGAAAATAGCATTCATTTGACTTTGGGATAGAAGCAAAACAATCATTATTATATAATTTACAGTGTCTGAAATGGAGATAGTCGAAGTCAGAAACAAACCCATCTCTGTCTCAGGGGCTTTGGAAAAGCTCACTCCAGCTCTTCATCCATTTTATGCAGTTCCTGAGTCCCCATGTCTGAAATACATCCAGTCATCCTGGACAAATCATATGTTAGGATGTCTTTTCATTGACATGCTAACAGTTGCTTTTATTAGTTGTACTTTAAAATAACATAATGCATTAACTTTTTCGACTAACTAGAGAAGATATGAAGATTTGATATGAAGTATTAATATCATCTTCTACATTTTATACGTGAGAGCACTTAGCTTCAGAAAGTGTAAGGGTCATAGATATTAATAAGCAAGTCAGGATGCTATACACAATTAGCCATTCCTTGGGCACCCAGCTAAACATTTCCAGAAGTAGTTACCTATAGCTTTGGAAGGTTTTCCTTGCTTTAACAACTTTTTCTTATGGAAAACCAAGCTCTTCTCCTATATCAATATTTTGGAACACTAATTAACTCTGATCTTCTTTCCAAAACTCTACAGACAAAATGATTTTGTCTGAAATTCCCCTGTTATCTGACTGATACGAAAGAATGGATGCTGATAGTTTATTTTCCCTGTTTCATTCAGGGATATTTGATCTGCTGCACAACTGAATCTGGAATAAGAACCAAATATTCCTGATTTCCATTCTTTTATTTTTTAGCATGTATGGTGCTGAAGTGAGCACCCTAGACACATTATTTACCTAATCAGCCATGACACTACTTCTCAAACAACACAGAATTCATTCATGTTCTATTATTTACAACAAAGAGTAGTATCCATACACTATTGTGGGAACAGAGAATGAGGCTTTATAAAACAGGCACAGCTAAAGTGAACACATTAGTTATTGCCCTAAAAGTAGCACTCTGATAATGATGAAATTGTGCTAACCCTAACCCAACCCCAACCCTAACCTTAACCCTAATGTTAAAACAGCAATATATAGGTGTATTCTGGCAAATTAAACAGTCAACCAGAGAGTGTCTTTGTCATTGGAAAATATTTTATAAAGTGAGAAAATACATGTCATAGTTAATTACAGGTAAGATATGGAGCTTAGAAGATAATAAGGTAAAGCATTAGATGGTAACTGACAGGGCACAGGCTACTTTAGAAGTAGTATTTCTTTGGTAGAAAGGCACTCCACATTAGGAAACTGAATTTTAAATGGAAAAATACAGAGCAAGAATTAGCCACCTAGAGAAAATGAGCAAAGAAACCAAGGGGTTACTGGACTGAGGATGCAGAGGAGAGCACCATGGGAGATATGGGTGGAGAAGTTGACATGACAGTGAATATCCAGAATAGGACAGGCCACATGAAAATATTCTTTAGAGTTTGAGCAGTTTCCCAACCTTGACCCAATGATTCCCATCCAAAAGACTCAAATATCTAATGGTATGTATGTTTACTCAGCTATATCTTTAAACTTTTAACACAGTAACAGTGGGTACAATGAAACATGTTATTTAGAGTTTGAAATCTCAGAGACTCTGTGTGTGTTATCTTGTGCTGTTTGGGGAAGAATTTAGAGTGAAACTTCTATCCCTTTCCTTGTGCATGTGGTAAAAATATGTAGGAACATATCATTAGTTAGAAAGATTACAGGTTGAAATCTATTCTCCTTGGGATGGAGGGCTACATGTATTTATACAAACAAGTGTCTGTCACTGTTTCACACTTCTATTGTACTTGAGAACCAAGAAAAGAGGAATGAGGCCAGTGAGTATTTTCATTACAGTGTGGGGTAAGTGATCCATTAAGAACTATAGACGTTACATGTTACACAGATCACCAGGAGACTGTATTTTTATTTGCTCTTATATGTTTAGGTTTCTCTAGTTGTTGCTTTTATAACAATGGATATGAACAGTCTTCAGATGTTGGCAACTCAACTTAGAAAAGACTCAAAACTCTTACTCAGTGTAACCAAAGGACAGACAGGGATTGCAAGCCAAATCCTTACCTAACTATAAATTTTACATTTGTTTTTCCATGTGAATGGAGGCTTATTTGGCACAGCAGAACAAAACAGGGAGGGAGAGCCAAAAGCAAAGTGAGCACTGGGTCTAATATGAAGTAATTTTCATCTCTGATCTTGTTTAATTCATCACATGTTTATTTCATCAAAACAGCCTCAGAATTTCTTTTGCATTTATTGACAGTAAAAGTAAATGTAATAAATCAGAAGTTATGAGACATTGACACCCCAATTTCTTTAATAGGTTTGAGTTTCCACATAAGATTTTGCCTGAGTCCAGTGCCTGTGGTGTGACACTTTGCACAGCCTTTTTGCAGAGGGGAGGGACTTGGACGTGCCTAAGCAGTGTGCTGGGCTCTGCTGATTCCCCATGGGAGACCTCGATTTGGGGAATGTGGGGATGAGGGGCAGCTTGGGAAGGAGGACTGGGGAGTGGGAGGGGGTCTGTGGATAGCATTGGAGTGAGTGGAAATTTTCTTAATAAAGAAAAATCAAAAAATAAAATAAAAGTAAAGTAAAGAAAAAATATTTTGCCTGAGGGAAAAAATCATCACTAAAGATAATCAAATCTAACAGATCCTCACCTCCTCTTTCTCTTGTGCTTGTTAGGATCTTGTGGAGAAACTCTGTCTTGGTCAACCTCAGCTGACTAACCCATAGAAAGTCAGTTACAGCCTTAGTGCCTGGAGGACATGACACTGACACAAACAAATAGTTACACTCATATTTGAAAAATCAACAATTCTCTGGGTTCATAAAATGCCTAGAACAGAATCTTCTAGGATCTAGTGTGTGGTAGTTGACTTCCATTGATTAAATCTATCTCATCGTGTGAGGCCCACATGAAAAAAACACATACAGCCAGAGTTCTTCCAGAAAAATGCAGCTGTCAACCTCAAAAGGCAAGTAAGTGCTGTGCTTCTGAGTTTCATTGAAAGAGTCACATTCAATCCATTCCTCCTTCAACACTAGCTTTATTACCATGGCTGGAAGTTCCACAGGAAAAAACCACAAAGTATGTTCAAAGTAGGTGAACAGTCTGTGCTGATGATGGGACAAATAGAGAATCATTGAGGTGCAGAGCAGGCAGACAAAATATCTTCTGTGCTTCTCCTGAAACCATGGTAGGAACTAAAGGTGCAAATCAAGGTGGCCTACAGAGAGGAGAAGGCCTGGCTGTAGAGTAGGGTAGGAACATGGGTCCACACAGAAACAGAGAATCTTTATATTATAGGTTCTGGGGTCCAGTGGAAGTGGGCTGTAGAAGGGAAGAGATTTATTTCCTTCTTTTACATTTACCCTGACTACAGGGCAGGAAGACCACCCATTTGCTGGGAAAACATTAGACTCTGAAATAAACACCAATTCAAACACTGATCCTGAGGTCTCCTGAAAGTCATTTAAATTCTTTTATGTTCCAGGTTCTCCCATTTTTTCTCAAGTTGAGGGAAGAGAGCAAGTTTAAGAGGAGACTAGATCCATGATACATCCAAGAGTGAGGTTGTCAATAAATGTATCTATATATGATACATATGACATCTATATCATAGATCTAAAACAAAAATTAGTGAAAAAGATGCCATGAATTTGAAAAAGAGAGAGGAAAGGTATACATGGGAGAGTTGGAAGATAGAAAAGGGAAGGGGAAGTTATACAACTATATTACAATGGAAAAATAAAAAAAAATCAAAATGCTCTGGTTTTTAAATATGGCTATTACAAGAGTTTTAGGACTTTATTTTTGTTAAATAATATTTAAAGTAAGAACCTGAAAACTATTATATAATGTTATTTCATAAAATGATTTTTTTAACTAAAGGATAAAAAGCAGTATTTTTCCAAAGAAGCATAATTGGTAAAAAAAAAAAAAAAAGTAATACAAATATACAAATATAAGACAAGGAGCATTTGGAGGAGGTAAGGATGGTACAGACCACTACAGTGAGGAGGGCAAGACTTACAGCTATGACTACATACAAATGTTGAAGTATCTTTGGCTTTTTCTTTTTCCCCTTTTTATTCAGTATGGTGTCCTAGCCCTTAGGATGGTGTCACACACTTTCAAAGTAGATCTTTCCTCAGTTACATCTTTTTTACAAATGCTCACGAAAATATACCAAAAGGTCTTATAAAATGCAACCTTATCATCTGGCAGGCCATTGTGAGACATCCATTCTCATGTGAAGAGAATGAGAATAATGCTTTGAATACTATGTGTTCAATTAAATTACTTTCTTTTCCCTGAGTCTTGACTCATCTTCACTCATGACCTAAACTATAGCTACAACTGATACTTTAACAGGAGAGTATTTACAGATCAATATTGCTCTCATTGGAACATCCTACAAAAGAATATCCTTAGCCTCCATGACATGAGAACATAAGCATTTATGAAATATCATCACTAATTCTACAATTCACTATGGAAGCAATGGCCATGAAGACATTAGACAGATCACTCAAAGTCACAATGAACCTAAGTGGTATCTGATTCAAAATTGATGATGTCTGGGCTCCCATTTAGCATAATCAATACTGTCTAATAATAGGTATACTGGTCCATGTCAACATAGCAAGCTACTTAGGACAGACTACTTTGTGAGAACAGAAGCTTCTTTGCCTCACAGGTCAGCAAGTTTAAGGGCACAGGACTAGCATGTTTAGCTCCAGTGAAGACCTCAAGGCCAATGGCATAACGGAGAGCTTGTGAGAGGGAGAATTCAGGTCAGCAGGCAGGCAGCAGCAGAGCACCTCTCACTATGTTCCTATTGAATTTCAACATCTTCCTGGGACCATCATCACACTGAAAGCCCAGCTTTCTACCTGCAAACCCCTGGGGAGCAAATTCAAAGCATATCCCAGTCATAGCAGTAACTAACCTTTAAAAAGTCATTATGTTCAGGCATCATGTGAAATATTTTGTATTCATTACACTATATCCTCACAATGACCTTAAGACATGTTGAATCATTAATCCTGTTTTACAAGAAAATTAACAAAGGCCCAGTGGTTAAATCACTTGCCCAAGGCCCAGTGGGAATGTAAACTGGGCAATCCAACCCTGCCCTCTAACCCTGAGATGAGCCTTTGCATCTCATATGTGCAATAGTACTCAGAACTTTTGCTTCTAGGAGAGGAATGGCAGTCATTACTCCACTGAAAAATAATGAATTATAAAAATGTCACAAGTAAAAAAAATACATTGTCAAGGCTTAGGAAGGCTAAGAATACTGGAAGACCTAGAATTCTAAAGAAAGAAAATTATTTCGAAGATGAACTGAGAACCGATTATTTCTACTCAGAAGGCATTTGCTGAACATGGACATAGGCAAAGGCTTGGGCTTGGTTGGGTCCAGTGGGCTTCAGTGGAGAAAAAGAGGACAATTGTACACAGTCAACAGTATCCACCTGATAGGTCATATTGCAACCCAGAGGTGCCTCAGCTACCAGAGCTGATGAGGAAAGATGGGATTTTCAAAAACAATTTTGAGATATGTGGCCCTGGGACATGGCTGGAGTGCTTATTCTATAAATATGAGGACTTGAGTTCAATTCCTGAGCATGTAAAAGCTGGACACAGCTGCATGTCCCTGTAAATTCAGCATAGAGTGGAGAAGGCAGGTAGATCCTCAGAGATCACCGGCCAGTCAGCATAGCCCAGACACTGAGCTTCTAGAACTATAGGGGACCTGTCTCAGGGTAATAATGTAAGAGCAAGGGAAGACACCTGATGATCTGGTTTGTCCTTCACATGGACACACATAAGCAAGCATATACAAACACTCATGAGTGCACAACACATAGCTAGACCACAGGCAAAGAAAAGAGACTTGGGTTCCATGAAATTTTCATCAGAAAACAGCCTACAACAATTTTTTCACACTAGATATATTTCTTGTTTAGATATTATGTTAGGGGTTTAAAGAGAACCATAATGATAGGGATAATAACTACAAAAGATATAGGAAATAAAAGAAAGTCATAAAAATACTTGATTAATCCAGAAGATGATTTAAAAAAAAAATGATCCAGGCAGTGGTGGCATACGCCTTTAATCCCAGTACTTGGGAGGCAGAGCCAGGTGAATCTTTGTGAGTTTGAGGCCAGCCTGGGCTACCAAGTGAGTTCCAGGAAAGGTGCAAAGCTACACAGGGAGACCCTGTCTCGAAAAAAACAAAAAAACAAAATGAAAAGCTATGACAGGTAGAAAATGAATATCAAGACATGGGCTTACACATGGCTATTTTAATAATGAAATTATCCATAAATTCACCATTTGCCCCAGTTCACGGACACAATTTATCAATACAGATTTAAAAAGAAGTGAAAAAAGACCCAGTGGTAGGCTTTTTGTGAAACGTATTTACAAAGATGTTAGAGCTGTGAAACAGAATGACAGTAACCAGCTGTTTCGTGTGTATGTCCAAAGGCAGTCAACATGGCCCTCATAGATGTAAACAGAGGCTGGGCTGACTTTAAAGTGAGGGTCACCGTTAGAGTTATCATCAAAGACATTTGCAATGATAGAAAGCTAAGTTCAAGAGGAAAGCATGACTATCTGAAATTTGTAGACACTAACTAACACAGCTTCAGAAACATATTGTTCAGGTTTCAGAGTGAAAATGTGTGGATGCTTCCTAGCTGAGCTTCAGAAGTGTATGGTTTAGATTTCAGAATGAAATTTGTAGTTACTTCCTAACATATCATCAGAAGCATATTGTTCAACTTTCAGAGTGAACAAGAGACAGCAACAGGAACACTTTGCAGACGTTGACCTGTCTAGATCCCCAGCCTCTGTTCCTTGTACACAGCCAGTACTGTGTCTGCCTCTCACCTACTGCCTCTCAGACGCTGTTGTTATTGGAGATGACAGTAACTGCCATGGCCACATGGGACTCCCATAGCCCATTTTATGATGCTGTGAAATGTGCATTTGCAGGAAAGGAAGTTGCCGCAAGCAAAAGAACATGCACACTAAGTCCTTTGGGTTTTATCTCCTTTACCTGGATCAATAGTACTCAGCTTAGAACTCTTTGTAGTTGAAGTGATAACCAATAACAGACCGTATTTACTTTGCAGGAGGATAAGTTCTGTGTGAGCCTAATGTTTGACACAGTTTGATTGGCATGTACACAAATAGTATACCTTCCATCCTTGGGCAAGGAGTTGATTAGCAATCTGAATTTTTAAGAAAAGCTGAAAGACCACTATTTATAGTTTTATGCAGACTGTGTTTTCATTCCTGCTAAACTTTGGCCTCTTAAAAGGTTCTTAATCACACCTAGAGATTTGATATTGCCCTTCAGTTTGAAGGTGATTTGAGACATAGGCAGCATCGAAACTAATCTTTATTAAAATTATGAGGAAGTCCTGCCTGTTCTTTGTCAGGCAGAACTGAGTCATAGACATACTGCTACCCACCAATGTTGTTGGGTGGTCTGTTCTTTGGGTTTTAGTGCCTTGGGAGAAATCCTGACACCCAAAATACCCCCATAGAAAAAAAAAGCTTCCTGAGTTAAAACATTTTTTGTGTTTTAGGAAAAGGGAACAGAAAAAGAGAAACATGTTTACTATCACAGAAGGAAGTACTCTGCCCATGTAGAAAATACTTGGGGTTGATTTTGATTTAGTACCATCTAGTAAAAAATAAGTGAGAAAAAATTTAAACTCAACATTGCTACATGAACATTTGCTATCTTTGTAGTACACAAAGATAACTGGGAGACTATTAAGGAATAGTGTCATTTATAAGAAATGATGTTTAGGATACACTCTGCTGGGTATCTGGGATGCACACGGATGTCCCAGAGTATTACAGGATTATGATTTCATGTTGTCCTTCAGTTGTTTCTCATTGTTCTTTGATTCTAAATTTTCCAATGACAACTGTATAAAGAGCTAGGAAACACTCTTAGGTATATCCCCTAATTTTGTTTTGTTTGAGACAGCTCCAAGACTGTCCATGGTGGATTTACTGTCTTTTCTACAGAAACATCTTAGGATATCCCTTCCATCTAACTGCAAGAGAAACAGAACAACAAATGGGAGCATCCAGAAAAGGTAGAAGATGCTAGAGAAATGGAAGCTAACATGATAAAGCTGAGCCATTGAAAAGGTAGCTAAGAAGTGATTAGAAGCAGACAAGCCTACATGGTGATATAACTAAAGTCAGTGGACAGACTTTCTCACCAGGTAGCATTTATGAGAACTGCAAACTATGGTACAAATAGGAGGCTACAATTCTAGAGCCACATAGTACAACTACAAAATACCCATATCTTTTATATGAGCATCAAACAGCTGTACTCCTCTTCTCTTGGTATATTTTACTTGATGTAAAGCTATGACTACCTTATAAAGCACAGTAGTAGAGAATATAGAACTTAGCAACAGAGTGCACATTTCAGTTCCATAGCAATAAAATGATCTATGGTCATACCCATAGATCAATGCATTTGCTCAACCTTCATCAAAAACATTTCTTAGGAAGATGCTAATTAATATAGACACAACTAAACAATGTATAGAAAATAAGAGACATCACAGTACTCATCCCTAAATGGAATGTCTCTAGCACATCTGTGCCCCCCAAAGCTCAGAGATTTATGTAGAAGAGGAGTTAAAAAAGATTGTAAGAGCCAGAGGTAATAGACAACTTAATGAAAACAGTATTTTCCAGACCCAGCAGAGTTAATGGACATGTAAACTCATAGAGACTGTGAGAGCATGCACAAGACATGTACAAGTTCAAACAAGACAAAATATCAGCTTGTAGAAAGGCAAGTGGGCACAAAATACACCCCCACCCAAGAGGCTATTTGCAATTGACAAGTGCTGGGAGGGAGAAAATCAATTTTCCTCAATGTCATGTCCTTGGGTCTATCAGCCACACTGCAGGGCAGGTCCTATGGCCAACACAAATCATATTGCATGGTTTGGGGCCTTTATGAAGGAAGGGTAACACATTGTGCTTTATTTTGTTTAGTGTGGTCTTTCTTTTTTAAGGGAAAGAACATGAAGTTGAATGGATAGAGAGGTACACTAAGGATATCTGGGAGGAGATTGGGGAGAAGAAAGAATATGATGAACATATATTAAATACCCACACACTGAATAGAAAAATAAAAAAAATTCCAGTTCTGCCACTTATAAGCTGAGTAACCTTGGAAAATTAGTTAAGCTGTTTGCACTTTAGGTGGTTGTTGTGGTTCCTTAAAATAAGAATAGTATTGGTATCTCTATGTGCATTCAGTGGAGGTAAGTTATTTGTAGCATAATAAGATCCTGAAAAGTTTCCAGGTTCCTGCTAGTACGAATAATGCTGATATGAACATAGTTGAGCATGTGACCTCGTGGTAAGATTGAGAATTCCTTGGGTATATGCCCGAGTGGTATAGCTGGGTCTTGAGAAAGACTTATTCCCAATTTTCTGAGAAACCACCATAGTGATTTCCAGAGTGGCTGTAAGTGGTTTGCACTCCCACTTACAGTGGAGGAGTGTTCCCCTTGCTCCACATCCATTCCAACATAAGCTATAGCTGTCTTCAGTGTTTTTGATCTCAGCCATTCTGACAGGTGTAAGATAGTATCTCAGAGTTGTTTTGATTTGCATTTCCCTGATGACTAAGGATGTTGAGCAATTCCTTAAATGTCTTTCAGCCATTTGGAATTGGGATCCATCCCTGGTGCATGGGCAGGCTTTTGGGAATCCAGTGCCTGTGGTGTGACTCCTTGCGCAGCCTTGGTGCAGTGGGAAGGAGGGGCTTGGACCTGCCTAAGCTCAGTGTGCCAGGCTCTGCTGACTCCCTATGTGAAACCTTGATTTGGGGGATGTGGGGATTTGGGGTAGCTTGGGAGAGAGGGCTGGGGGCTTTGAGGAAGGGGGAGGTGGGATCTATGGGTGGTATATGGAATGGGTAGAAAATTTCTTAATAATGAAAAATGAAAAAAAAAAAAAACAAGATCCTGAAAAGTATATACAATGAAGTGTTTGGTGTACAAGAATTTTAAGTGTATGCATGTGATATAGGTGTAAACAATTGTAGTTGATATCTCTCACATGTTGGCTAATCAGCTAACCAAATTATAATACATAAATTTACATATATAACAGAAACATAAATATTTCTCATTTTGGCTATTACTCTAGCATTTAACTACACTGAGCAATATCTGCAGGTCTATACCCCTCATTCATTAACTAACTTTTAAAAAAATCTGTTCTACATGTACGAAATGTGACAGTAATATATTTATTAAATATTCTTAAGGAGATACATTTGTTTTATATATGTGAATCCATTTAGCAAAAATAGATATTTTATAAAATTAGAGATGTGCCACATCTAAGAAGACACATCTGCATCAGTGTCTGTATGGGACATTACCACTAGCAACTAAATAAAAATAAAAAATTTTTAAAAAAATTAAAAAAAAAAACTACCCATGGCCCACTGAAGTGCTGACTCCAGACAGAGTGTTTTAGCAAATGCTGAAGTTCTGAACTTTCCAGAAACTGAGCTAGATGTTCACCTTCCTCACAGTCTCACCTCTTTCAGAACAAGTTCAATGCCAAATAAGATTATAAAACAAACCAAAGAAAATTTCTAACCCAAGTAAAAGATACTTCTATTTGCTGTAGGTCTTCTTCCTTTTCCTGGCTGGAGGAAGAAAATAGACCCCACTGTTACTTATTGGAAAAGCCAAAAGAAAGAGAAGAGTTGCCCTTGGCCTTGGCAGATAGATCCCACTGGTCCTCTGTTCTCCCTCACTGCTTTCTTGTTTTCCCAGGATGGCATCCTTGGATGACACTAGGACTTTGAAATTCAGGAACCCGGATGTGAATAGTGTGTTCCTGACTGAGGAAATGTCAAGCAGCAATAACAAGAGCTGACATTTAGCAAGCACGGACTGTGCCATCCATGTTCTTAGACATCCGTATGCAGGGACCGATGTTGTATCTGACGCAACCCTCTGTGTATTCTCCTTTAATTCTCTTTTGAATAGGAGTCAACTGAGAGCTACAGATGTTAGGGAAACTGGATCAAACTTACTAGGCTAGTAAAGAGGACAGAGAGATTTCAAATCCAGGCCATGCACTCTGGAGTCCAGCCTCAAAATTAATTGTTCCTCTGAATGTGGTCCAGCCTATGACCTGTTTGTTGGCCGTTCTTGATGAGATAAGAATAGATGCTGTAAGTGAGCACTGGGAAACTTTATAGCTATTTGCTCTTTGCCTAGCATCCAAGAGTGCTCTCAGCAGTGTCCTCTCAGTGAACAGAATACAGAGCAGTTCAGCACTGTGGAATCTGCACCCTGAAGGACACATGGCATGAACTGTTCAAGCACAGTAGGGCGGCATATAGATCCTTCAGTCACTGAAAATTTACCAACAAGTTTTTCATCTAAGAAGGTCTAATAAGCTCTGGTTGAAAATACCATGTGTATGCCTGAGTGTTCACTGCCAACATCACAAACCTAGTGAGGCATATATTTGTGTAGGGAAGGGAACATGGAGTCAGAAAGTAGATGATAATAAGCAATGGTCCTGATCAATGATTAGATGTAATGGCATGTTAGAAGTTAATAAATACCATGGAAGAGCTTAGAAAATAAAGCAAATGACAGGAATTGGAACTGGGAAGGGGCATGCAGTATTAAACACTATGGACAGTAGAGCAGAATGAGGTCAATTTTTCCTAGGCAGATAATTCTACTTGTAGATGTTTAACTTTTCATAGAATTCTCCCTGCCCATCCCTATCATATACTTTGGCTGTAAAATTGTTTTTCTGAATCAGTGTAGAATAAGACAATTCATTCAGTGCTAATCAAGAAAGTCCAGTTCACTGCAATATGTACTGAATTATGGTTTGGAATAGATGGTCTCCAAAATGTCTTACAACTTTGAAGTCCATGACTCTGATGGAAAGAACTGTTGTATATTGCTCTTGTAGGGTGGGGGGATAAAAGGAACAACTCTTTCATCAGAGAGCTTCCCCCACTATGACTCACTCATCCTCTCATTTGCTTAATGAATATTTATTGATCATCTCCTATGACTCACTCATCATCTGAGGCACTGATGCTGCAGACACTTTAGGTATAGGATCTTCTGGTAGCATTCTAGAGTTCAGCAAAAGATCCAGATATATAAACAACAAAAGAATGAAAACACAGATCTTAAAATCTATGACAAATGTCTGGGGGAAAGTATCATTTCCGTCTAAGCAGCAAGGCAATAGGTGCTATTGCCACACTGAGAGGTATCATGCATGGTTTAGGTACTGAAGAATGGGGAAGAGTTGGCTCTCCTGAGTGTCAGGAAAGGAAGCCAGTTTGTGCAAGGAAATAGAAAGACATCAAATTAGGAGATGCACTCATAGAAAATAATTTTAAACTGGTTGAAAGGTGGTGTGTCCATATAGATCCTAACTTGGAAGAAGGATAACAGACAATGCCAGCAATAACAGAAAAGAGAAAAATGATTTTTGTGTAGTTGTGCTATGAATATATGCTTTTTTTCCTCTGTATATGATTTTACACACCACCACCACCATTGTGGCCACCAACACTACCAACCAACACCACCATCACCAACACCATTTTTTCTCTTTGTTTCTCATTTATAACAAGGTATAGAGTGCTTGGTTCACTAAACTGTGAACTCCTTAAATGAGTTTCCATAAGAGTCCCAGTGCCTACATTAATGCTTTGAATATGTATGCATTATATTTAGATGAATGAATGAAATAACCAACACCTGCCAGAACAAATATACAATCAAAAATACCACTTACAGCACTGTTTGCAATTTCTATAATCAGTAGGGGTTTTCCATGGCTTTCTCTGTATCACTTGACAAAAGAATAATTGTGAGTCAAAAACAGATGTATGTGTATACTTGTATTTGTTTATACAAATGCATCTATAGGATGCCAAAGCCTTTAAGAGTCTATGAGCCAGAATAGAAGGTCAAGAAGAGATTGACTGGAGAAAATCTTGACTTTCCAATCACTTGTAGTGATTGAAGGTTGGTTGTATGTTTCTACCCACTCTTCCCAGTGCTTTGTCTACTTAATAGAATGAGTTACATTTTCCTGACACAACACTTGTGCTGTGATCACATGTCTGGAAGTATCCCTCAGTTCTACTCACAAAAGGAACAGACCATCAGTGGAAGGCAGCCACCTCCGTCTTGGAACAAACCTGTGAGAAGGTTCCAAAAGTACTCATTCTTCAAAAGGACTTTCCTGGTGCTCCTCCACATCCCAGGAATGACTTCATCCTCTTACAAAGCAATTTCTTATAGTTCTTTTATTATACAAGTTTTACAACATTTTTAAAAAGCAGCACAGATACCCTGATAAACCCCTGTGCCTCAGGTACCCATCTTTTGTAATAGGGTTTTGCCAACATCATCCTTGATCTATGCGACCCATCCTTTCAGTTTTGATTGTTTATTTCACTACTTGCTTGATTGGCTGAAAGCAAATGCCAGATGCCTGGTCATTTTGTGTGCAAATGCTTCAGTCTGAATTTCTGACTGATAAGGTTATGTTTTGTTTATAAGGTTTCCTTAGCACTGTGACAGTAATGCACCTAAAAGAGCTAACAAAAATCTCTTAACTTTATCCTATATGCTATCTGTATTCAAATGGTCCTAATTATTCAAGTCTGTTGATGTCATTTTATAGTCTTATATGTATCAGGACTAAACAAGAGCCATATGTCATGCTTTTTGTTGTTTTTAACATGGCTTACTTGAAATACTCTTCCCCCAGTCTAGAGACCAAGGCTGAAATGTTCAGAAAAGAGGGTGAAAAAAAGCTGTTGTAGCACAGCCTGATGTGACAGTACCCATTTTTTTCATAAAGATTTCCTCTCAATGCCTGTTGGTGGCAATCCATAACATGCAAATGAGGAATGACATCAATAGGTCTTAAACACAGAGGCCTTCATGTTCCTCTTTCTAGGAATACAAATCAACAGAGGAATACTCAGGTGAATACTCAAAAGGGGGTCACTCTGACCATCCCTTCTTCTGTCTACGTGGGATTCAGTTTTATTTCTCCTAGCAATCAGTGCACAAAGATATATCATATATATTTACATAGTCCTTTAGACATCACATATTATTTCCACAACTATTCAATTACTACTACAGGAAGACTCTGACACAAGCTGGAGAAAGAACTCAATGAGTAAATCAGAAGGAGCAGAGTTCAAATTCCCAATACCAACATCAATGCCTGGAGAGTGAGATGGTTCACTTGTAATTGTAATCTCAGTGTTCATGGGGTAGGATCAGAGATCCTGTAGCAAGCCAGCAAGACTACTGAAGTTGGTGAGCTCTGAATTTGAGTAAGAGACCCTGCCTCAGTATTTAATGTAGACAGTGATAGAGGAAGACACTTAACATTAACCTCTGTCTCCACACACATGGGCACATAAACTTTAACAAACATGTATGCCCCATCCATATGTGAACACACACACACAAAACACACACACACACACACCACTCTTTTAAAAACATTGTTGCATCTTCTATGACTCTCAAAATGTGTAAAGGAATATTGGATGGATATAATCTTCATCTTTTTGTAGCATCAAAAATAGACAACTAGGCTCTCACATAGATTCAGTAGATTTTAATAGTGCATCCTAGCTCAAAAGAGCAATAACCTTTAACCAAATACACTATGCTTTAAATTAGTAGGTAAATAACTAAGTCCAATATTCTGAAATACATATTCAAGTCATTGCCATCTGGCAAAGTATTATTCATCTTAAGACTCCTTTCAACTTTCTTATAATCCTGGCTACCCATTGCCTAAGAAACCACATGCTTCCATGAAAGACAGAAATGGCTTAATTTTCAAGCAATGTATCCCACCAACCCTAAACACAATTGTTTTCCACAAATTAGCTAACTAAACATTACATCCAGATGTGTCTTGGTTCTATTAACTTGAAAGAATTGTACTTTTCTACTTTCTTCATAGCTGGACATTGTCATATGAGTATTCTGATCAATAGTCTGGAAAGAAGTGCTGGGTGTCCCTTCTAGACTACTCTAACTAGTCTAAGACCTAGTTAAATATACGACCACCTAGAATATTTCTCCTCTGTTCCAGAAATTGTGGGGGTGGCCCTGAACTGAAATCACAGCACCAAAAGCCCAGACATCCTGGGATTATGACAAATGTAAGATTGTGGCTCTAAAGAGTCACCCTGGACCTTCAGAACATTATGAATGAACAGAAAACAAACTTTTGGTTAACTCACTCTAATTTAGGAATTTTTCTTTTTTTTTAATTTTTAAGGTTTATTTATTTATTCCATATATAGTGTTATACATGCATGTATGCCTGCAATGCATGCCAGAAGAGGGCACTGGGACACATTATAGATGTTTGTGAGCCACTGTGTGGTTGCTGGGAATTGAACTCAGAACCTCTGGAAGAACAGTCAGTGCTCTTAACTTCTGAGCCATCTCTCCAACCCCTAGGAATTTTTCTTATCCTGATTGGTCCAGGAGTTGTTCTTCAAGGCATTTTATTTTTTATCTTGTTGAAAACTGGGATAAAACCCACACAGTTAAAAAGTTACCATGAGATGTGTACGCAGTAGCAGCTGGTGCTGAGTAATATGCTGCTGGAATACTGTCAGCCACTTCCAGGTCCACAGTGCCATAGGGATGCTCATGGTGTTCACTAAAATGATGTCAGTTGTTAACTACACATGGAGAAAGACTGCAGACTTATTTGAATATAAGAGGGTTCTGATCCTCACTCCCATGAGTTCTAAAAGTCATAGAAAAATTCTCAAAAATACACTTTATGATATGTTTGTTGAGAGACTCAGACTGATTTCAGATCATATAACAGGGAACTTAGTGAATGTATGCCAAAGGTCCTGAAAAATCTGTCTTAGCTAGTTTCTCATGACTGACAAAATCCACAACTGAAGCAACTGAAGAAAGGAAAGGTTCATTGAGTCTACAGTTTTAAGAGATTTCAGTGGTTCACAGCCAGGAGAACATGGCAGTAATTGTGGCTCCATCTGTGTCCTGGGAGTTGTGTCCCTTGTTTAGGCAGGAAACAAAAGTGGGACTGGAAACAGGGTAGAGCTGCAACCTTCAAAACTCTGTCCCCAGTGACTGGCTCTGCCAGGAAGTCCTTAACTTCAACAATTCCCACAGGCTCCCAAAACAAAAATCCTAGCTGGGACACAGGTGTTCAAATATGAGCTTGTGTAGGGAGTATTCAAAGTCAAGTCATAGCACTTGACATACCATTATGGACTGTTTAGATGGGAACTTGCAAGGTAAATGATGAGAAGAGAGACTGGCGTGTTAGGAAGAGTATTTAGTTGTTCTAAAGATAGAAAAGACCTCTAAAACATGATGGCACTTTAAAAGGACAGGAGTTAGACCTAGTAGAGAAAAACTAACCACCTAAAGATTTGGTGCTACAGTGTAGAAAACTGGAAGTCATTGAAGTTGTTTAAATGACAGTAATTAGGAAATTACATAAGCAATTTTTAACCATGTAAAATGTTATAATCCATAATAAAATAAAGAAACCAAAAGTAGAAACTGGGAAACAGCTTGAAAAGTTACAGCAATGGTCTTAGTGGGAAAGGGAAGTAAATTAAATTAGGAATGATGAGAAGTTCCATTATTTGAGAGTTATTTTGAAAATAGACATGAGGTGCATTGATCTTCTTATTTACCCAGGCCAAGCAGCTCTTATGACCAAAACTCTGACAATTCTAGGCTAACATAAAAGGTGTGTTTACCTCAAGCAGACCCATGTGAGCTTGACAGTTAATTAAACTTGGGAATTAAAGAAGAGGATGGAGACAACCTGGACAAGTCAATGCAAGTTATTTCCATGTATTTGGAGAGAAGACTCTGAATAAAGAGCACATTGGAGAGAAGAATGGTTCTGCCAGTTCACTTACCAAATGGAGATTCCAAATAAGTAATAGCATATCGTTTTTCTGCTCTATTATTAATTGTGGCAAACATATGAGTACAATCTATGTACGTGGAAACATAATAGACACTTAGCATATTGTAAAGTAAATGTTTGTGTCCCTTGAAAGTTAATTTGTGGAAATTCTGTTGTCCTCTATGATGACATTAAGAAGTAGAGCCTTTCGAACACTATGAAAATAGAGTAGTGGTAGGAATAGAGCCCTCATGAAAGAGATTAGTGCCCTTCTATAATGATCCGTAAGTCCTTGATCCTCTTTGTCTCTTCTACACAGATGAGGACAGAAAGAGATCAGATAATGTGTCCATTTTCAATGCAGGTATTCATCTGTTATCAGACACTATAGTTGCTGGTAATTTGCTCATGGACTTCCCTACCTTCAGATCTATGAAAAACAAATTTATATTCTTTAAGTCACAACATTGTATTCTGGTATAATAGCCTGAACAGAATATGGTGTGTGTGTGTGTGTGTGTGTGTGTGTGTGTGTGTGTGTGTGTGTGTGGTGTGTGTGTGTGTGGTGTGTGTGTGTGTGTGTGTTTGTGTGTATGTGTGTGTGTTAATGCTTTTGCTTCTCTTGGCAACAACATAGATAGCTTCATCATTATAACATTTTAATTAACATAAAATTAAGGGTGGAAGCCTTTATTTTACTCATTGTTTCAGAAAGCCACATAGTCTGATAGCCCCCCTGATACCCCACCAACACCCACATAAGCAGATAGGTACATGTGAACATGTGACCTATTCACCTCGCAGAAGGTAGAAAGCAGAGAACTAGACAAGCAGTGGTCAGGAAAAAGATACTCCCAAGGACTCATTCCAAACCCTTGCTGCCGGCCATTGGTGGCACATGCCTTTAATCCCAGCACTCAGGAGGCAGAGGCAGGTGGATCTTTGTGAGTTCAAGGCCAGCCTGGTCTCCAAAGTGAGTTCCAGGAAAGGTGCAAAGCTACACAGAGAAACCCTGTCTCAAAAAAAAAAGAAAAACAAAAAAAAACAAAAAACAAAAAAACATCCAAACCATCTTGCTCCAACTAAGTCTCATCTTCTATGTTTCTACAACCTCCCACAGTAGCACCATCAGCTAGGGATCTAGGCTCAGCACACAGAGTTCTCTACAGAGAACGTTCATATTCAAGCCTCATAAACCACTGGTATATCCACTTTACATGGAAGATCTTAGTCTACTTAATGCCATTTGAAAATGATGAATTTGAGGAAAATCTATGGCTAACCTGACTTTAAAATGACCTTTTCCTGTTTTCTAGTTGTGTAGCCGTGGGCAAGATCCAGGGAATTCGAATAGCTGAATCAGATCAGAACCCTGAGTTCTACCCCCAGCATCTCTCCCACTCCCAGCTGTGCCATATTGGCCTCAGACATTTCCTCAAACATCAAAAGCCAAGTCTTCCTCATTGACTTCACTTGCCATGCCCTTGGCCTTTAGCACTCTCATCCTCTCTTTGCTTTAACACTTTCTCTCTTTGCTGGTTCAGTCTCTGTTCCTTTGAGGCCTCCTCACAGAATGTGTGAGGAATGTCTTAAGTGTCTTGTTTATCTTGATTATTTAATTCATATGTTTATTTTTGTCTCCTTCAAGTACTTCAAAAGCTCCATGAGATCAGATTTCTCTCTCACACTCATTGTGCCTGGAGGAGGTTAGCTAGAATAATGTTTGGTATATAAGAGATTATAAATACACTTTTATTAAATAAGGGAAATGTTCATATGTAGTTAAGCTGGGGCCCAGAGGAACTAGTCATCATAAACACAGGAATTTAGATTTCAAAGGGAGGGACGAATTTAATACATAAAACCTAGAGATAAATTAGAACATATTTTCAGGTGAGAGGGAGGCATGCTTACAGACACTACAGACAAAGTAACAGGACCGATGTATTGGGTGTGCATAGCTATAATTCCAGCACTTAGTAGGTCATAGAGGCAGGAGTTTTAAGAGTTAAACATCATCATTAAGCTGCCTCTTGAAAGCATGTTGTTAAAAAAAGAAAGAAAGAAAAAAACAGTAGGGGCTATATAAGAAGAAGCAGGAGGCAGAAGGGACAACTTGACTGTGAATTCCATTCCAACAGAGACTCTCCCAGGGCTCTTTGAAGGCTCTTGTATAAAGATAACTTGACTTTAGTACACAAGCCAGAAACTGAGCAATGTTTTACATGGAAGGCGTGGGGCTTCTTGGGAGATAGGGGTCCTAGCAGGAAGAGGATGTTTCCAAACCATTATCAGAGTTATGAGATGACAAACACATCTCTGACTTTCCTCAAGTACAGAGCTCTGTGACTCGGGGTTGTAGTATTTCTTTTATTTGATAAATAAAATAAATAAATAAACTTTTCTCTGGAAGATCTCAGTAGAATAGCCAGCAAAAGTAACAGGAAGCGTTCATCTCCATAACTGTGCATCTTAATGTGTCCTAAGGAGGCTTGTCACTCCTACATCCTTCTCAGTGCTCCCCACCACAGATGTTCAGGAAGTCCAGTCAATCTTATGGGAAATTAAGCAGTGGTAAGATTCTGTAGCTGTCCTAGTCTAGACTTCAATATTGATCATGGAGCACACCAATTGGAGGAATGGGCTAGAGTGGCCTTCTCATGTCTTAGATGTGAGTGCAAATGCTCAGCAGAAAGTGACCTCTAATGAATGCAAATCTACTTTATAAAGCATCACATCTGTGACTCTTCAAAGTGTGTGCTAATGGGCAGCTAGATGTCCCTTTCTTAGCTCCCTCTGATTCACTTAGGGAAACTCCTGAGAGCCCACTAAAGGGTTTTACATGTCTCTCATTGATGTTTATTTTACAAATGTTTGTCAAGGTCAGGCATTTGCCTTGGTGTTATAAGAGTATAAAGGGCTTAGGAAGTGAAAATGACTCATAATAAACAACAAAACATTGGGATTCCTAATAACTGTGAATGCCGAGTCCATCACATTATAGCTCAAAGAAATATGAGGCTCCAAATGAAGAAAAAGTCACTATGCCAGAGTAATTAAGCATCACCATGAATGTAATGCCCATTTATGCCTTGATATTTGAATTCTCTGACTCCATTTTATCATCTGTATGATAAAATTAATACTTTGTCTACTTTACAAATGCTATATAGACATGTATCTTATGTTGGTATTTCACAATAAATATATATTTTAAGGACTATTTACCAAGTATCTTGATCAAAGTGAAACTAACAAAAGCCACAGAAAAAAATGAGTGAATCATTATTTCCTCAGATTTTACCATCAGTGTCCATTTTTAAGAATAAATCATTCTAAACCTTATAATAATAATAAGTCATTTTAAACCTAATACACTGCAAAAAGAAATCATTTCAGTTATAAGACTTTAGAGTTCTTAAGTTTAACTTCCCAGAGAGTAATAATATTACTTCCTCAGCAAAAACACAACTAATTATTCAGTCTTTCTTCTCAAATGACTCTTTGAGCTTTGTTGACATTAAGAGAAGTTACTTCATAATAACAAATTGAACCATTCATGGGGGATTGGTTCTAGAACCCCCATAGGTTTGAAGTCTATACTTTCAAATCTCCTACACAAAGAAATTGTGAACATCTACTTGTACTATCCTTATTCTCTTTCAAATTGAAATTATCTCTAGATAACATATAATAGTAATGTAATGTAAGTGGTATGCAAATATTTGTCACACTGCATTGATTTAGAAATAGCATGAGGAAAAGGGTGGTTTATGTTATATACAGATACAATTTGTTTTCAATATTTTATCTGGATTTTGTTGAATCTATAAACTTGAAATCCATTAATAAAAATGACTGACTGTATACTCAATGTGTTTCCATTAATACATTTTTCATCATCCTAAACATTGGATTTCAACTTTCTAATTCATTCTATTGTTTTTTTCTTCTAGCATTTTAATTCCTTGAGCTCATTTTGTATTGTGCAATCTTTACTATCCCAAATGTGCTCTTTCTATAGACTCACCCAAATAACAGATAGAACTATTAAACCATCATGTCAACCTTCAGTGCAGACATATCTCCCTTGTGAGTTGGAGTCATCATTAATATTCTTTAAGTATGGCTACTCAAGCCTTTCCATAATTCATCCGCCAATAATGTCATCTTGGGTAACACTTCTGAAAACTTTATTTATGAAGACATCAATGAGGTTCTAACAAATCTTTTCCCAATACGTTACTCAAGTAGCAAGGTGTGTGAATTGCATGTTTTATCCAATTTATGTGACCAATTCCATGCTCTCTAAATTTAATGCTCACAAACACTGGTCTTGAGAAAGTCTTTCTGCAGATTAAAGCAAAGTTCTCAAGAAAGTTCAGGAAGTTTTCTAAGCCACATTTGAAGTTATATTACATTGAAAATTTTAACTCATTAGCATTCTTTTTGTTTGTTTGTTTTTTCAAGGTATAATTTATTTTTAATTATTATATTTTAATTGCACATGTTTCTAGGTATAACCATCATTTTACACGTGTATATATAATGTATAATGACAAATGGGGGTTGTCAGCATTTTTATCTTGTTGTTTGCTTATCTGTCTTCAGGTCAACAATGGCAAAGCCAATGACAGGAAAGGGTCATACAAGAGTGTCAATGTTAATCATGGAAGCTTAGAAATAAACTATAATAAATGACAGTGATATTCAGGAACTGCAAAGACTGGTACTGGTTTTTTGTTTGCTTGTTGTTGTTGTTGTTTGTGTGTTTAATACACTATTCAACGCCCCTCACAGACTACAAAATGTCAATGACCCATGTAGCCCAGGCTGGCCACGCTATATATATGTACATGAGTTTCTGTTACTTGTACCTCCACTGGCTTGTGTACTGAGATGGTGGACTTGTACCACCAGGTCAGTTTATGTGGTACTGAGAACCAAACCCAGGACTTTACATAGCCTTTACAGCCCTTCCTTGTGCATACTTACTTTTGAAAAAGATATCTGTATGTTTAATGCTGGGGATCAAACCCAGAACACTATATTATGCATGGTAAGCAGATATTAAACCACCGAGCTATGTCATCAGCTCACTCCATCTGATAGAGCCTCAGATTTGCCATTTATTTTCAGGAAACTTTGTCTTAGTAGTTTTGATATCAGACTGCATTTAATATGATGTTCCAAACTCACTGTGTGCAGTCAAGAAGGGGTTTAAGTGTGACTTGGTTGTTGAATTAAAAACTGGACATGATCTTGAGTTAGACATACCAGGTACCTATTATATAATATTATCTCATTAGCATTCTTAGATGGACTTTTTCAAACATTTAATTTCCTGAGAGTCACAGTCAATACATTTGAAGTAATGTGAATATGTGAATATTCTTATAATGATGTCTCCAACTCAAAAAATTCTTATACACACAAACGCCAAAAAGAAAAAAATAAGAACTATCACTGACTGCCATTCAATCTCAAACACACTCCACACTTGAGCTTAATTTACAGTGTGTTAATGGATGTTTTGCTTGTGCTATGTAATATAATTCTTGGGATCTCATGTAGATTCTGAGGGCCTAAGGTGTAGTTTCTTATACTATATATAGTTCATGATGCTACATGGAGATGTTCCTAAATGTGGAAGTCATAAAATTCTGTCAATAGTAACAAGTTTCTGAATGTACAATTGATGGCTCATACATCACAATGATCTAAAACTGGTTCAAAATTAAATGTAATCATTGGGCAGTAATATCCCTTAATATCAATAGACTCAATTTGCCTCTAAAAAGACACAGACTAACAGAATGTATACAAAAACAGGATCCATCCTTCTGCTGCATATAAGAAACACACTTCAACTTCAAAGACAAGCATTACATCAGAGTAAAGGGTTAGGAAAAGATTTTCCAAACAAATGGACTTAAGAAGCAAGCTATCCTAATATCTAATAGAATAGAATTCAAACTAAAATTAATAAAAAATGATGGAAAAGGACATTTCATATTTATCACAGGAAAAAAATTCCATCATGATGAAGTCTCAATCCTGAAAATTTATGCCCCAAATACAAGGACACCACATTTGTAAAAGAAACATTACTAAAGCTTAAATTCCACAACAAACCCTACACATTAATAGTCGGAAACTTCAGCAACCTGCTCTCAGCAATAGACAGGTCTGCCAGACAGGAACTTAAGAGAGAAATAAGGGAACTAACAGTTGTTATGACTCAAATGGACTTAACAGACATCTACAGAACATTTCACTCAAACATGGAAGAATATACCTTTTTCTCAGCACCTCATGGAACCTTCTCTGAAATTGACCACATACTTGATCACAAAGCAAATCTTAACAGATACAAAAAAAAAAAAAAAAAAAAAAAAAAGAATTGAATAATCCCCTGTATTTTATCTGATTACCATGGCTTAAACTTAGAATTCAACAACAACACAAACTACAGAGAGTCTTCAAACTCATAGAAACTGAACAACTCTAAAATGAATTACCACTGGGCCAATGAAGAAATAAATTAAAAACTTCCTAGAATTCAATGAAAATGAACGTGCAGCATACCCAAACTTATGGGACAAAATGAAGGCAGTGCTAAGAAGAAAGTCCATAGCATTAAATGCTTACATAAAGAACACACAGAAATCTCACACTAGTGATTTAACAGCACACCTGAAAGCTCTAGAATAAAAAGACGCAAACTCACCCAGGAGGAGCAGATGGCAAGAAATAGTCAAACTCAAGGCTGAAATCAACAAAATAGAAACAGCAGAGAGAAAATATCCCAATTAACAAAATAAGAAATGAAAGGGAGACATAACAACAGACACTGAGAAAATATGGAGAATCATCTAGTCATATTTCAAAAACCTGTATTCCACACAATTGGAAAATCTAAAAGAAATTGACTGATTTCTTGATAGGTACCATGTATCAAAATTAAATCACTACCAGATAAACAATTTAAATAGATCATTACCCCTACAGAAATAGAAACAGTCATCAAAAGTCGCCCAATCAAAAAAAGTACAGGGCCAGATGATTTCAGTGCAGAATTGTACCAGAATTTTAAAGAAGAGCTAATACCAATATTCCCCAAATTTTTCCACACAATAGAAACAGAAGGAACATTGTCAAACTCTTTTTATGGGGCCACACTTATCCTGAGACCCAAATAACACAAATGCAACAAAGTAAGAGAATTATAGACCAATTTCCCTCATGAACATTGTTGCAAAAATACTCAATAAAATACTGGCAAAGCAAATCCAAGAACACATCAAAAAATCATTTATTATGACCAAGTAGGCTTCATCCCAGACATGCAGAGATGGTTCAACATACAAAATCTGTCAATGTAATCCACCATATAAACAAACAAAACAAAACAAAAGAAACACAACAACAACAAAACCATATGATCATCTCATTAGATGCTGAAAAAGCCTTTGACAAAACCCATTGCCACTTTATGGTAAAGGTCTTGGAGAGATCATTTGTACAAGGAACATACCTAAACATAATGAAGGCAATTTACAGCAAGTTGCCAGCCAACATCAAATTAAATGGAGAGAAACTCAAAGCAATTCCACTAAAATCAGGAACAAGAAAAGGCTGTCCACTTTCTCCATAGCTATAAAATATATTAATTGAAGTATATTATAATATATAGAGAGAATAATATAATAATATAAATGGAAACCAAGGAGATACAAATTGTAAAGGAAAGTCAACCTTTTGCTATTTGCAGATGACATGATTGTATAAATAAGTGACCCACAAAATTCTACCAGGGAACTCCTATAGCTGATAAACACCTTCCATAATGTGATGGGATACAATATTAACTAAAAAAAAGAAAATCATTAGCCCTCCTATATACAAATGATAAACAGGCTGAGAAAGTAATCAGAAAAACAACACCCTTTACAATACCCACAAATAATATAAAATATCTTGGGGTAACTCTAACCAAACAAGTGAAAGATCTGTATGACAAGAACTTTAAGTCTTTGGAGAAAGAACTTGAAGAAGATATCAGAAAATGGAACGATCTCTCATGTCCTTGGACAGGGAGGATTAACATAGTAAAAATGGCAATTTTACCAAAAGTAATCTACAGAGTCAGTGCAATCCCTATCAAAATTCCCAACACAATTCTTCACAGACCTGGAAAGAGCAATACTCAACTTCATATGGAAAAACAAAAGACGCAGATTAGCTAAAACAATCCTGTACAATAAAATAACTCCTGGAAATGTCACCATCCCTGACTTCAAGCTCTACTATAGAGCTATAGTAATAAAAAACACTGTGGTACTGGCATAAAAACAGACACATGGATCAATGGAATTGAATCAAAGACCCAGACATTAATCCACACACCCATGAATGCCTGATTTTGACAAAGAAGTCAAAATTATACAATGTAACAAAGAAAGTATCTTCAACAAATTGTGCTGGCATAACTGGATATTGGCATGTAGAAAAATGCAAATAGATTCATATCTATTGCCCTGCACAAAACTCAAGTCCAAGTGGATCAAAGACCTCAATCTATATCCAGTTACCCTGAACCTAACAGAAGAGAAAGGGGAAGTAGCCTTGAAAGCATTGGTCAGGAGACTACTTCCTGAAATAACACCAGTAGCATAGACACTGTGATCAACAATTAATAAATGAGACCTCCTAAAACTGAAAAGCTTCTGTAAGGCAAAAGACACTGTCAATAAGACAAAACCCACAGAATGGAAAAAGATCTTCATCAATCCTACATCTGACAGAGGGTTGATTTCCATAATATACAGAGAATTCAAGAAACTAGATATCAAAATACCAAATAATCCATGTAAAAAATGGGGTACATATCTAAACAGAGAATTCTCAATAGAAGAATCTCAAATTGCCTAAATACACTTAAAGAATTTTTCAACGTGCTTAGTCACCAGGAAAATACAAATCAAAACAACTCTAAGATACAATCTGTCAGAATGGCTAAGATCAAAAACACTGATGACAACTTATGTTGGATAGGATGTAGAGTAAGAGGAACACTCATCCACTTCTGGTGGGAGTGCAAACTTGTACAGCCACTTTGGAAATCAATATGGTAGTTTCTCGGAAAATTGGGAATCAATCTTCCTCATGACCCATCTATATCACTCTTGGGCATATACCCAAAGGATGCTCAATCATATCACAAGGATACTTGCTCAACTGTGTTCATTGAAGCATTATTTATAATAGCCAGAACCTCAAAACAACCTCAATGCCCCTCAGTCAAAGAATGGTTAAAGAAAATGTGGTACATTTACAAAAAGCGGTAAAAAACAATGACATCATGAAATTTGCAGGCAAATGGATGGAACTAGAGAAAAATCATTCTGCATGAGTTAACTTAGACACAGAAAGACAAACACGGTATGTACTCACTCATAAGTGGATATTAGGCATAAAGTACAGAATAACCAACCTGCAGTCCACAGCCACAGAGAGGCTAGAAAACAAAGAAGGTCCAAAGAGGGATTCATTGATTACCCTTGGAAGGGGAAAAAGAAGAAATCTCCTGGGTAAACATGGTGGTGGGCACTGGGGGATGGGAAATTGAGGAAGCACATTTGGAGAGCTGGAAGCAGGAGGTGGATTGGGGGCAGTACTAGGGGGAGAGTAAAAAAGATACATCTTTATGGAATGGGACATTTCCTGGTTAGGGAAAAACCTGGTACCTTGGAAACTCCGAGAAATCTACAAGGATAACCCCAGCTAAGACCCCTAGCAATAGTGGAGAAGGTGCCTAAATTGTCCATCTACTGTAATCAGACTGGTGACTACCCTAATTATCATCACAGAGCCTTCATCCAGTGACTGATGGAAGCAGATGCAGAGATCCACAGTTAAGCATTGGGCCATGTTCTGGGAGTCCTCCTGAAGAAAAAGGAGAGGGGTTGTATAAGCCAGGGGTGTCAAGTTTATGACAGAGGAACCCACAAAGACAAATGACCTATGCTCATGGGAGTGTGTAGATTCTGGACCAACAGTTAGGGAGCCTGCATGGGCCTGATCTAGGACCTCTGCATATGTGTGAGAGTTATTTAGCTTGGTCTGTTTGTAAGGCTCCTAGCAGTGAAATCAGAACCTGTCCCTGACATTTAGCTGGCTTTTGGAAGCCTGTTCCCCATGCTAGATTACTCTGCCTAGTCTTCATGCAGGGGGAGGAGCTTGGTCCTGCCTCAACTTCATAAGCCATGGTTTTGTTCAAGTCCATGGGAGGCCTGACCCTTTCTAAACGGAGATGGAAAAGGAGAAGATGGGGAGAAGGGGAGATGGGGTGGGGAAGGAAATAAGAGGAGAAGAGGGAAGGGAAACTGTGGTCAGTATGTAAAATAAGTGAAAAAATGTTAATTCAATAAAATAATTTTTTAAAAAATTGCTGTTTGTTTTAATGACTTGATTTTCATAAAATATCAGCAAATATATTTGGGCTTATGATTAAGACATAGAACCTTCTTCTTCTTCTTCTCCTAGTAGAAGACAATATAGAAAGAGCTTCAACTGGTCAAGGTACAGAGAAGAAGACACTTCAGAGTGTTCAACCCCAAATAGCACATGTGTATCCAAGGGTTGGGGATCCTTGTGGAAGAAGAGGTGAAAAGACTGTAAAGAGTCAAAGGGATGGATGACTACTAACAAATAGCGTTTTCTGCATGTAACAAGGCCATAGCACAGAAGAACTCTCAGAGGTTGTGTCAGCACACATCATACCTGCACAAATACCTAGACAAAAATTTAAAAAAAATGGAATGGGGAAATAGACATGAAGTTTGACCCCGAGATAAGGAACTCTTAGTAGCTAATGGTTATCTGGAGAGGGAGAGTTCATTTTCTTTAAGGGTGTGGCTGCTGGTAGGCTGACCATGCTCTACTAGATGTTCACACGCCCAAGAGTATATAGACCACACAAAGTGACTCCATAGATTAAAAAAAAATGAAGCCATAATTTTGTGATGGTGGGAAATGGGGATGTATATCTGGGACAACTCTGAGGAAAGGAAATAGGAATATATGTCTGGGACAGCTTTGAGGAGAGGGGATGAGTATGACCAAACTCCACTGCAGAAATTCTCAGAGATTTAATAAAACTATTTTTAAAGATTAGGGCAGAATTTTTTACTAATATATGAAATGACTCTATCCATACTTTTGCTATTTTGTAAGCACTTATGTGAAGTGGAGTTTTCAGGATTGACAATTATAAAATTAATCAACATGATCAACTCTGAACATGGTGAAGATAAGCTATCCTCTTCATGTCCTGCAGCAACAAATCGTCAGCCAGGAATTAATTAATTTATGTAAAACTGAGACAGTGCATTGATCTAATTAGTATGTGAATTTACTTCCATATTTAATAAATAGTGAAAGATATGGTCAATCTTTTTATAAGTAGTTTGCAGGCCAAGTTTGATTATATAACACAGCTTTATTGGGAGCACTGGCATTGAACCTATGGTAGGTGAGATGATGCTGTTGGCAAAGATGTTCACAGTCAAATTCTCAGGGCCTAAAGATGTCATTTTATCCTTGATGATCTGGATAATCTCAATATAATCACAAGGAAACCTAGAAATAAGTTTTTTTGCCAGTTGTGACCAAATAGAACAATGATGAAAGAATGACCAGAGACATGCAAACTAGCTAATTTGGAGAATGAGAACCAGGACATGATCCAAAAAATGGTGGCCTCCTGGAGCAGGCAAAGGGAAGAGGGTGAACTCTCCCCTAGGGATTCCAAGAAGAAATCAGTACTTCCTTACTCACATTTTAATATTTGTCTGTTAGGACCTGTGCTGGTCTTCTAGCCTACAGATCTCCAAGATAAAATACCTATGTTATCTGAACCATAGTATTTATAGCAGTAATCAGATTCTATTAAAGCCTAACCCTTATGTATGTAAAGCTAGGAATATAAGCTAGGATGTAGGCTAAGAATCTACTACTCCTAGAATATAGTATCAAGAGAACTGTCTGTAAAACAGGGGCAGCTCATCACTTTAATGAGAATTAACAAGGGTCTTAATAAAGGATGAAAGAAATGCTACCAACAGTAATAAAGACTCTAGGAACCTTCCTAGTTATGATATATTGTGTACCTAGAACTGATCTAGTCAGCTTGGATTCTTAGGCCTTACCTTCGTCAAATATTAATATCCCATTCTGTTTTGTTAGCTGTAAAATGTAAAATAATCATTTCCTTATCACACTCATGGTGTTTCCACATGTCTCCAAATCAAATACTTATTAACATCTGGGAATTAGGTTGGGTATCATTTCTAAATAACTTCATTGGGCTTGGAGAAGGAAACCTGGTTCCCCAAATGACATCTAGAAGGAGTGAATGACTGGAAGAAAAGATGAAAATAGTCACTCAAACACACAAAGCCAAAATGCTTACAACAAACTGGACATTTGGAAGTTCTCTTCCAGACTTGATAAGTAAATCTGATATTCATCTATTCAAAAAAACATTTGAAGTATATGTTTAATTTCATGAATAAAGGTGATTACCTTCTCTTTGTGAGGAATTATACATAAGTAAGTTCCAGCTCTGTTTTTAGGTATAAGAAACTAGAATAGCAGGGCATTCTCTGTTCTTTTTAATTTGTCTTTATATCTAAGGATTTCATACATGTATACAATGAAATATGATCATATTTGCCCCTCATTACCCTCTAATTGCCCCTCTAATTGTCCTCACATTTTTCCAACATGAGCCTTCCCAACTTCATATTAACATTTTTGATAAACTTCAATGTGCAATTAGTGGCTCTCATACATGTATAAGTGTGGGTCCATCCATTAGAGCATATCCTCTATCAGAGGATATATCTACCAGAGGCCATATCCTCAATAAAGAACGATTCTCCCTCCCCAACCATCTATGTTCTGGCAATAGCTCCTTGGTATAGAGGCAGGCCTGGAGATCATCTACTGCATCTATACCAGACGTTTTGCTGCCCTGGCCTTGTTTAGGTCTTGTGCAGATAATCATAACTGGTGTGAGTTCTTCATTATGATAGTCATGTCATTTCCATAAAGTAGCTTTTCACAGTACTCAGCCCTATCCTTTGCTTCTTGCTTATCCATTGCTTTATGTTTTTGTGTGTATGTATGTGAGTACAGTTGTACACATGTAGAGATCAGAAGGAGTCAGTTTCTTCCTGCTACACTGTGGGATCCAGGGATCAAACTCAGGTTATCAAGGCTATGCACAAGTTCCTCTACCCACTAAGCAATCCTCAAAGCCTATATTCTCTGCTTTCTATGACTATTGTATTCCACATGGACATCTCTCATTACCTAATGGCATCACATATCCAATCCATATGCAAAGCTATTAAAGAGGCTAGAAAGTCAGTTGTAAGAACTGGGTTTGTAAACTGAAGGCTGTAATGTGACCACAAACCACATACAACTGGTAAGATTAGTCATTCTTTCTATTCAAGGGGAGAATATAATGAGTATAAACACTTCAAACCCTTCAGAGAAAAGGTGCTATATAAATCCAAGTGATTATTCATGCTATTATCCAACACAAATTGAACTTCCATCCCTTGGAGACTGTCTCATTGCTAATTTCACTGACAGCAGTTGATAAAGTTGACATTTGGTTTTAATGGCACTGGCTAATAAGCTGTCAGAAGTTTTCACAATCTTATCAAGTAAGATACATTACAAATATTAAAAATTACTATTAGAATTAACATAATCTACTTTGGACACTATTGAATTAAGATAAGCTATATTATTTTTAACATTTTGTCTTAGGAAGACTTACATAGTTGTAGGATCTGTGTGTGTGTGTGTGTGTGTGTGTGTGTGTGTGTGTGTGTGTGTGTGTTCTCAGTCAGAATAACTGGCGTTTTCATTTGACTCTGAGTATTTGAAAACTTGCAGCACCTGCTTATACTTAAATCCCTTTATAGTTTCCAATTTTTGAGAGCAAGCATCATGATGCAGAGAGTAGCATTTAGAAAGAACTCAAAAGCAAAACCACCATAATGGCTGCTGTTTAATGAGAAACTTGTTTGAATTAGTTGTACTTGGAATTATTAATCATATACTTGCTGTTATCTTTTCAGAAAAATGCTATCAAATTTAACTCTTACACTTGCAATTTACAGAAAATCCAATTCTGACAAAACCAAGAAGAATATTTATTGACTTGTATCTAGACTAAAATACAGAAATTCAGACATAATTCAATTTGATATTCAGATGACACCTCAGATCTTTCTCCCAATCTATGTCCTTTAGGTAGGTTCTGTTCTCTGAACCTCTTGTGATTTTAACTCCACCAAAAAAAAAAAAAAATAGAGTACTCAATATAATTAGATTTTTAATTTCAGAAAAGATTCAATAAAATTATATTTTATGGTTATGATTGACCTGATAAGGTCATGTGACTAGCTCTAATCCAATTATTGATGACTGATGAGTAGAATGCACTAGTTCTACTAATTGGCACACTCTTAAACTTCCTGACATATTATACCTGATGTAGAAATCTAGAGACAGTATTAGCCAAAAACCAAAATCTGAGACTATGAATGGGATAGGGTTAACAATCAATCTTGTACTAAGAGTGGAAAGAAGAGTAAGAACAAGAACAGAGAAGATATAGCAAGAATCATTCACTGTAGACCGACATTACTTTCATTTATTCCACAAGAAACAGAGATTCAAGGAAGTTAAATAATGTTAACACATGACAAACAATAGATATTTTCTAGAATGTTTCACAAACTATTGTGTACTTACAAGAATAACTTTTGCTGATAAAAAATGAAAGAGGAATTTGATTCTATATTAGAGTTCACAATATCTTACTAAGCAAAAAGAAAGATGTTTCCACTTGTGAATTTGACAGATGACTAACTCCCCTAGCATATATGTAGTTCACTGTGTCCTGACATATCAGGACCTTCAAACATACATGGGATACTTGATATTCTCCTTACTGGATAATAGTCTTCTCAGCCCCAACATGTTGGCATGTTTATGACTCTGCCTATGCTCTCTTGCATCTTCTTCCTTGGTGACCCCATCTAGTTCTAAGGAATCCACATAGTCAGTGTGCCAGAGCTAAACAATATATCCTTTGTCTTGGCTTTGAGAAATCTGCATGTAACTTTCAGCTTTTTACCTCCCCCTGAATTTCAGTTGTCATTCCCAGCTTCAGTCTTTAAGGAGGGGACTAGACCTGCCTGTACTGAATCCACCAGGTTTAAATGAATCCCCAGGGGAGTCTTGGCCCTGGAGGAGATGGGAATGGAGGGGAGGGGCTGGGGGGAAGGTGGGGGCGGGGACAGGAAGGGGGAGGACAGGGGAACCCATGGCTGATGTGTAAAATTAAAATACAAATATAATAAATAACAACAAAAAAAAAGGCATACACCACCACTGCCCGGTACATATAAGGTTTTTAAAAAGGCCATGGATGTTGTTTCACACCTGCCTCAAGAAAGAAATAAAATAAGATAAAGTAAATAAAAGAAAATAAATCCTCAGAAGAGCTCTTTCTGACTATCCAATTAATATAACTGGTTGTTATTCATTAGTACAGCACACATTTTGATTCTCTTATTTAATACTTACCACTACTTAGAGTTTTTGTTGGCCATTGTTTTGGTTTTGTGATTAGAGACTTTTGATTTTTTATAAAATATTGCTCTGATGCAGAACATTGTCAATCACTGCTGACTAAATGAATAAGTAGAAAAATAAATGAGTAAGTTAATTAATGATGAATTACAGCTTTTATTTTTAAAGCTGAGACACATTTTGCCATGGATGATGAAATATCTGTAGGATTTCTCATTCTGTAAGGCAGGAAATTATGAATTCTCCATCCTTGTAGCATAACAAAGTGCATCAAGTCACTCTGGGTATTGGCCTAATCAGAGAGATAGATCATTCAAGATTCCTTTATTTATGTTTGGCATAAGAAAGTTGTATTAGAGGAAAAGCTTGAACCTCTAGTCAGCCAGCTAATTCCTTTTCCATTATGTCTGCAGTAGGTGCATTTGCTTTAAGTGATCTAACTTCCCTGACTTGCTATTTTCTCAATTGTATAATGGCTACAATAATAACCGAGAGATTCAATAAACCTAAACAGAAAACCAAGTAATTGGGAGGTTGCCAATAAAATGCTCCTTCCACTGCTCATTTGTCATTGATGAAATGATCTTCATAGACCTTGGTAAGAAATTTCTGGACAGAGGTGGACACACATGAGAAATCTATGTGTGGTTGCCTTCAACTTCCCTTGCCAGATACACCATCCTCCATTTCCCCACATGCTTCTAGATCTGGCAGTCATGAGATGGACCTACTTAGACTTTATCAATGGAAGGTCATAACTTTTGGATTCTGGTGGGTTTTATTCCGTGGAAGTCGCCAGTAGTCCATTGAAAGAAGGTACATGGATGCAGTCAAGAATCTCATTCCCCTGCCCTCATTTATTCAGAGTGGACAAGTACATCCTTCAACTGAGAGTTATAACCCTCTCATGTTTCTGGCTTCCGGCTACCAATCCTTCTCTTATCCCCTCAGGTTTATGAGTGCGACAGACTCCAACTGTGATCACTCTTCCTTAAGGCTTTGTCACACACTTCTAGAATGCTTGAAAGTAGATGTTTAAACTTTGTGTCATGCCCTATTGAAGATGTCTTATCTTCCCTACCCAAACCCTGCCTGTCAATGCCTATCTCTAAAAGACATTCACACTCTAAGAACACACCACCATGAAGGTAGTTAATAAATAATTCAAAGAAAGAGTTCTCTGTTATTGTATCTAACTCATGGTATTCCAGTTCATCAGAATAGTTTGGCATTGGTTCTACTTAGTAGAAATCACCTGTGTGACTAAGAAACAACAGGCCAAGTTGATAGAGCATATTAAATACTATTTCTTCTTTTAGTCAATAATTTTTAATGGATCAAGGATCCAAGGTCAGTCCTAGGTCAATGAAGTAGGATTCTTTGTTAATAAGACTCTGAACCTATGTGAAAAAATAGTTTACATGAAAAACTTAAATGAAGAAAGATTTATTACCAGCAGCTTTAAACCTGTACTTTAACACATGAGCCTTTTTGTGGGTGACAGTTCATAGTCAAACAATCACATACTTCAGGGAACAGATCTCAGATACTTACATACTCCAAAATAAACCAAGTATTTCTACCATGTAACTAAATGGAGATTGGTAGCATTGAAGGACACACAGGGTCCAGATCAGGAACCACTAGTGTTGAAAAAAATGCTTCCATAACTATCTGAATCCTCATGATGTATTTGCTCTAAACCATCTCTTTAACACCCATTTCCAATTCCTACCCTTCCCTGGTGTCTACTTCTTTTGACTAGTTCTTCTAATGCCTCCAGAGCATGAACTCTCTTATGTGCCTGATGTTTCTCTTGAAGATCCTCAATAGAGTTCCCTTGTTTCATGTGTACCCAAACATGAGTAATATAATGTACAATATCTGCTCAGAACTCCCAGTCACATTCTGAAGCTCAACAGTGCCATTAGCCTTTGTGGGATTGGTAAGTGGAATATTTATTACACTGCTTTTGAATGCAATATAATTTCAGATAGAGATTTAATCAAGGATATATTTCTACCCTATGTTACTGAGTATATACAAAAATCCTTCATAATAAAACCATTGTTATTGAAACAGGTTTTTTTCAATATTTCTTAGGACCGTAGATAGGAGTTTATCCATATCTCTTATGTACTGGAACTTATAATATAACTGTCTTTATAACTTAATGTACCTGAATCTTTCCCCCAACTAGGAGGTGGCATATGTGGTGTTCTTCCTGAAACATAGTCCTCTGGCTATCATCACTGTTTATATGATTATAACTTCAAGGCAAAAACCTTAAAATACTACAAAGAAATACATTCTACATAGAATAAACTAAGCAGAAATGACTTTAATCATTTAGAAGTATGTAATACTAGTATTAGTAATGGGATAGTATCTAACAAAACTATTAATGATAGTAGAAACTTTAGGGAAGAAAATGTTGCAGTTCTATAGCTAGAAGTCTGAACATGATATAACCAAATATCTGAGCCATATTTACTGATAAAGGAGTCAGATGAACAGGAAAAGGAGTCATCATGGTAGTTAGTGAAGGAGTAATGATGGGATTTGAATACTGGAAGTTATAACCATAGTTTTCATTTGACTAACACCAAGAAGATAGTGCAGCTATTGACCTTCCCAGTGACAAATCCATTCTGACTGACTTCCATTCAGCCAAGTCAGTAAGGTTTCTGTTCCACCATTGATGCCATAGTGTTACTATGGGTTTTCAGACAATTTGTCTGCAAGGTTAAATAGAAAAAGATGGTTGTTTTCTGTTAGGTGACTTGAATGGCAGTTGTTTCAGTATAGATAATGCTTGTAAGAAACTAAGGAAGTAATTCAATATATCCACTTTAAGGAGCTGCTCTATCAGGGATCTTTACAAATAACCATTTGTGTTTTCAACTGCAGCACTCCGTAAACAGTGCTGAACAGCTGGGGACATATTAGAATGATGTTATGGTTCTATGGAGAGGTAGAAGTTTCCAGACCTGAATTTCTTTACTTACATGCAGAACATTTGCAAAGTAGAGACCACTTTTGAAAGGAAGGTATCTGACAAATGCTATGACAGACATATAAAGCAGGAAAGAGATGGATACGTGGAGAATAGAGTGATTCCGTTGTATGAAAAATAAAC
Organism: Onychomys torridus; assembly: GCF_903995425.1. NCBI lineage: Eukaryota > Metazoa > Chordata > Mammalia > Rodentia > Cricetidae > Onychomys > Onychomys torridus. Next base: position 28,522,550 of record NC_050458.1, on the reverse strand, counting down.
AAGTTTGGCCCGCTTAACTTTCCTACCAAAGACATCATTGCTCCTAACACAAGTTGATTATTTAGACTAAACCTCTGCTTTTCTGTAGTCCTCAGTTACCCCTCCTTCTTCTAAAGCACTCTCTGAGTTCTATTGCTTTGACACAGACTAAGCCTAATAAGCTTAGTTTGCCCCTTGTTCATATCAATATCTGCATAGCCTTGGTACCAAAGACTAAATATTCTGAGGTTCCAGGACTTCAGGGAACTAGAAACAGTTAAAATTAAGGAAATGCATGTTAAATGCAAGAAACAGAGACTGGTTCATACAATCGATTGCCAGAAAATGAAAACCTCTGATGTTATAGCTGTTATTTGTTGCTCTTCCCAAATTTTTGTTCAAATCTTTCATCATCTGTGGAATGGTGCTCAGTTTGTTTATTTTTTCCCTTTTGGAATATTGTTTCCCCTAAAATATAGGGGATTATGATTGCTTATTTGTTTGTGATATTAGGGATCAAATCCAAAAAAAAGGTGTACTTTTTTCCTCTATTGTATGAATAATTGTTCCCACCAACCAGTATTTAATTATTCCCAGTTAAATATAATTAATATTTTTCAAGTTTTCTTAATGAGTCAGTCTATAATTGGGGAAAAACTGCCAAAGTGTAAGATGATTGACCATGACTTAAACTTCTTCATGTGCATGTTATTTCTTCATGAGTAAGACACTGCACAGAAACCCCAACAACTGGGAGAAGTGATCTATTAGTATTATTATCCCTATTTTGATTTGAAAATGAGAGGATGAATGGTGTTAGTTACTTGTACTGACTTTAAGTGACAAAAGCATTAAATATTCCTAACAGGTGTATTTCACACCCTGACTCCATCCTTAGTTTGCAGTGGCATTATTCATATATAAGAATTTCTATCATCCTATGGAAAGTAGTTATTTTCAATTCCTGTTTTTCTTTTTTTTTATTTTTTAAACTTGCTATACACTTTGAACCCCCATCTTTGTCTTTTAGCTTCTGAAGTCCTAGTGAAAAAAATTAAAAAATAAAGTGAATATGTTCAAGTAACACTTCTCTAAAATTTTTTTGCAGATATGGGCCTGCCTTCTTTGTTAGAATATGATGTCCACAAGGGCAGGAACCAAGTCTCATCCATCTTCATTCTCTTCAGAGTTAGAGGAGTTCTTGACATATAACATAGGCTACATGAAGCTGGAATTATCTCCTGTCCTGCCTGGGCCTGCCACCTCTCAGACCCAAATAAACACACAGAGACTTATATTACTTACAAACAGTGGTGGTACATGCCTTGAATCCCAGCACTCAGGAGGTAGAGGCAGGTGGATCTTCGTGAGATCGAGGCCAGCCTGGTCTACCAAGTGAGATCCAGGAAAGGTGCAAAGCTACACAGAGAAACCCTGTCTTGAAAAACCAAAACAAACAAACAAACAAAAACCTGTATGGCCATTGCAGGTTTTTTGATATCTAGTTCTTATATCTTAAATAAACCCATTTCTATTCATCTATAGCTTGCCATGTGGCTTGTGGCTTACTGGTATCTTTACATGTTGCTTCTCCTGGTGGTGGCTGGCAGTGTCTACTGACTCAGCCTTCCTCTTCCCAGAATTCTCCTCTCTCCTTAGCCCACCTAAACTATACTTCCTGCCTGGCTACTGGCCAATCAACATTTTATTAATCAATCAGAGCAACACATTCATAGCACACGGATATCCATAGCACTTGTCTTTTTCTTTTCTTCAAAAAGAAAGGTTTTAACTTTAGCATGGTAAAATTACATATAACAAAACAATTATCAGGTAAGAATTATAGTTATAATATTTAGTCTATTTGTATTTGGAAAAAATAAAGAAGATATATTATCTATCCTATATTTGTGAGTCTAAGGTTTCATATCTAACTTATTTTTTATCATAACTAAGGAAATAATAACATTTAGTCTTTAACTATAACAAAGACCCCAGAAGGATATAATATTACCAGAGAAATGGGAGAAGGACACAAGCAACTTTTGGGAGTCTTACAAGAATAGACAGAGACAGCTGGCAGCCTAGACAGTCATCCAAAGTTCTTCTGTAAAGTTGGGGCATCTGTCTTTAGCCTACAGGTCTACAGTCTCTCAGTCACATCTCTCTGTGTCCTGCAGAATGTCTGGCAGTTTCCTCTGCTAAGCAGGAACCTGAAGGACCATCTTGCCAAGCAAAGTTCAGTGGTCATCTTCCTATGGGTCCTGCATGTCCAGTTGATCAAGCAGTCTAGGCAAGAACAGTTTCTTGCCCAAATGGCTATTTTTGCCAAGAAGAAGATGAACTCCATATAGAAGGTCATCAATGCCCATCCTCCTGTCTGAAGTAAATCAGTGCTGCCAGGAGCAGTCATGTCTCACTGTCCAGAAAGTCTAAATTTTTTAAATATTTTAAATGCCATATTCTGTAGGTTTTTAAAGCGTTTGACGATTACCTACCTGTCTGAAATATATCTATATATACCTAGAAAACTAAACAAACATGACTATAAATTTGATTATCATAGAAGGCTAATTATTAATCTGTATTTCTTAATTATCCATTACAATCTAAATAGGTTACATAAAAATAATACTTCAAACGAGAGTAGAAATATGTATAAAGCATAACAAAATTAAGTTTAAACTTGTATCAATAAACTAAAATACATAGCAATGTAAAAAATTTCTAAACAAGTTGTTACTCTTTAAAAGTAGGTTCATCAATCTATCCTTTCATCCTATCATATCTAAATGATCCCCTTTTCTTCTTTAGAAAGAGGTAATATTTATAATTATCCTGCTTTAAATAAAAATATTGGTTTTTCTCTGTCCCACACAAGAAGGCTCTTCTGATACGGGACAGAAAAATCTCCGAGCCCCCCCCCCCTTTTTAAGCAATATGCTTGGGTTTAGAGATGGAGTGAGCCAATTACATTTTCTAGGCCAGCTTGGTATATTTTGGAATTTGGGTATAACTTCTCATACTACTTCCTGCTGGATGAGGGTGCTGTATTCTTTTGGGACGACAATGAAAATTTTTAGGATTATGAGGTAGTCCATGAGGATGTATTGTCTGAGCCAGTTTCTTTGAAACTATTCTGGATGTTGGATCATCTGGGCCAGGTGTCATCCGAGACTTTTCAGGGGGTCTTGGCTGGTCAAACCTAATGTATCTTAATCTGGAACAAATCCATAGCCTCTTGCTTTCTGCGGAAACAAAAGCAGAAGCTCCTTTTTAAAGCAATATATCTTTAGGTACAAATTTGAAGTCAGGTACCTTTAAATTATACATATTTGTTTACCTGAGCAGTCTTTACAATCAAATGTCTTTCTACAGCTGAAAATATCAAAGACAACACAATCCAGATTCTCTGTGTAATATCCATCTTTATGTGGCTTATTTTTATATTACTTTTACTTTCTCTTTAAATACTTTATTTTTAAAACTATCTATTTCTTTATATAACTGTATATATTCCCCATTTTCTCTCTTCCAAGCCTATATTCATTTTTATACACATTGTAAACTATTTCATCTGAATCTGCTTTATTGTGAATCTATTGCCTTAAATTGCAGCAGTCTAAGACTGAACTGGCAGCTGTGGCTGCTGGCTCCATCCAGCTCAGCTTTTTAGCATGGCAGAACTACATTTACCAGCAGCTTTGGGAGAACCATGCTCACTGCTGGAATCTGGGAGGCAGTGGGTCTATTCTATGCCTCTATCAAAGCAGTGTGTAGCCTACAAAACTTTTTTTTTCTGTACTAGTAAAAGCCCCATCCACCATGTGCATACTGCATGGCTTAGAATCTGCCATGCTGCAGGTCAACCAAGTTCACATGCCACAAACCCACCATAGAGTACCTCAATCCTACAGACTGCAATTAACTTGAGAGAGACGACTAAGAAGCTATTTTTAGCTCTGTTTTAGAATCTTTTTTTAGCTTTCCCAGGTTTTAGGTGCAAAGTGTTGCCCCATATTGGGCGCCATTTGTAGCAGGAGTTATCTCCAGTCCCACCCAGGGCCTCTACATATATGAAAAGAATGTTTATTTTTATCGAAATCCTGGAGTTTTCTTCATGATCTCTTTAGTATTTCTGTATCAAGAAGGCCCTTTCAAAATGGAGGTTACATTTGTCTTATGCTAGAGGCCTATAGGATTAGGGGTAAGTCTGTGTGAGAGGAAGAACAGAACAGGCCTTCCACTCCAAGGCAGATCTGATGAAGTCTCAGCCTAGTCCATGAAGAGCTCCAGAAGAAAGCTTGACATTGGGCAGAGATACCCAAATCTTGATCTATTTGAAAAGGGAAGCCAAATGCAAGGATACTTGGTCTAGAATACACCATCTGATATCACTCATCACAATAGACATTCCAGAGATGCACTTGAATAGGAGCCACTAACTCTCAAACAACTGCTTTAATGTCCTCTTCTATTAAACAATAAATGCAGAAGAATGAGGTATATAACATTTTAAACTTAAAAAGAAGATGGTTTCTTAAATCCAATTTCTGTCAAACATGCCAAAACTTTTCATGTTCCAGTCAAATGTTTACAAAATAATACTAAATCCTTAAAAAAATCATCAAATACTACTTCCTGTTTACTTTCCCAAATAGTTCATTGCAAGGGTGATTACATAGGCCAGATCAAGGGTCTCTGACTAGAATGGAGCAGTGTGAAGTCATTCGATATAGTCAAATAAAAATGGAGCAGTTAGGCAGTGTCTGCTGGGCAAAGTGGTCAAATACATGGGTTTCTTATAACTTCAGTATGACAGGACTTTTTAATATTATACAGCAATCTCGTATGTCAAAATGTCTAAAAGATACTTGTGTGATAGTATTATGCTATAGGGTTACTGGAGCCTGAACACAGTAAGAGGAGGAGCAAACACTAGAGAAAGGATATGTGGGGAATCTGGAAAGGGCACTGGACCACAAGAGTGATGAGGGGAGCATTCAAGTAGAAGGCACCACAGAGCAGCATTAGAGCCTGATATATGAAAGAAGTATCAGTGCATGATAGCATTACACAATAAACAAGGTGTCCAACCAAGTAATAGATCCACAGGAAGCTGAGGCTGTGATATTGCAGCCCAAATGAGGATAAAAAGGCATCCATGCTGTGGAGGAGGGTCACCATAGCAATCGGAAGGTGTGTCAGATATGTGCAATGAAGGTGGTGTCCCCAAAGGGTAGCAGGCTTGGTAGTAACAATGAGTATTTTGAGAGTATCGCCATCCTGCAGTATTAACAGGTAGTCCTTGCAAAAGAGAAGAATGGAGCTGTGAAGGGAGTTTGGTTTCAAAATAGGAGGATAATTAAATAAGTAAACATATTAAAAATAATTAGAGCTAGGGTTTCCATCATTGAGGATACAAGGTAGTCAGGAATAGCAAAAAGAGAGAAAACCAGACTGAACTTTGTGATTCAGCTATGTAGCTGAAAATATTAATGCAGATTCATGGTTTTTTAATAGCTGCAAATGTGTAGACAAGCACATCTAATATATATAAAAATGGAATATAATGTCAAGGCACACCAGGACATTTTAATTCCTTTAATCTATGATTAAAGGAGGCAGAGAGCTCTTTGAATTGGAGGCCAGCCTGATCTACGTAGTAAGTTTCAGGCCAGACAGAGTTACATAGTGAGACCTTATCTCAAAAGAAGCAAGCAACCATCAGAAAGTCCTTAGACTGATCCATATAGAGCACTTGGGAACAGGGGTATGGGCTCTATGAAACTATGGCTAATCCCAAGGAGGGGAAGGAAAACCCTGAGGGAAGGGAAGGAAAGCACAAATGAACTTCAAACATGTTACTTGATTAGCATGGAAAGAAGTCATCAAAAATAGACAGTGGTACATGGACAAGACATGTCAGCTTGAAGGGTCAAGTCAATCAAAGATAATTAGAGCAACAAAACATAAGGAGAGCAATGTATTGTAACTTACTAGTAAAACAAGAAATCAAATTATCATCCTAATATATACCCAGGAGTGAATAAATTGAAAGATTGATGAATAATAGCACATTTATGTAATTTCATATATAGTATCTATTTCAATCCATTTTTTATCACAAAAAGAAGATAATAATTTGATAATAGCCTAGGAAATCCCACTAAGAAAACTGATTACAAGAAATGGGAAAAAGATCACATGTGAACAGACCAGATAGAATGTGGAGGACTCAGTATCATCTCAGACGTCTTCTTACCAAGTGTGAAAAATGGGGTTTAGTCTTGAAGACACTGTGGATTTCCTATAAAATATCTGTTTGATAAATTTTCAATAAAGTCAGAGTCATGAAAGTCAAAGAAAGGCTGAGGAATTACCCCAGACTGAATGAAGATAGTATCAAAATACAGTATTAAAATGCATTCTTTGGCTAAAAGCACATTATTAGGACATTGAAGCAATGTAAGTGGAGAATGAAGATTCAATGGCAGCAATTTATCAGCGTTAACTTCCGATCTTGATAGTTGTTTTGTGATTACAGGGGTGAACAATATTGTTTATATAAAGTGAACAGAATTATTTGAAGGTATCATGCTTGAAAATTATTCTCAATTATTTCAGGGAGAGATAAGGTAAATATTTGTGTCAAAGTTGCACCTTTTAAGACTGACATTGTTCTAAAATCATTTTGAAAATATCTTTGCATTTGTATCACAATGTAGCATGCCTTTTCATAATTCATCTTAATGATGTAACCCTTATACTTACTGGGGAGTCTCCCCCTTATAGCTTCCTCAACAAGAAAAACCCAAACCTGTTTCTAGAAAGACAACCAGGGCCCAATAATTTAATAACTCTCTCATCTCTCTTCTCTCTTCTCTTCTCTCTCTCTCTCTCTCTCTCTCTCTCTCTCTCTCTCTCTCTCTCTCTCCTTCCACTTAGAAGTGAAACTTTAAATATTCTGCTCTGACCTTTTTGGCTGGGAGGAGAGTTTAATTACCTGCCCAGTTTACATAAATTATGTCGCCTGTTTGTCTAAAATTGAATCCTGAGAAGAGATCAATATGGCCTTAGAAAAGCCAGAGCAAAATGACTTCTCTCAAATGCCATCAAAGGTCACTGGAACCTTTCCTGCTTGGAAGGAGACACATTCTGTTCGACGACCTGGAGCATGTCATGGGCCTGCTGCCTCTGGCCTTGGGGACAGCCAAAGGAGCATGATTGATCATCAGCTAGAGGACACTTGGAACAAATTCCCTGAGGAACTAACTGTGTGAAATTAATTGAACACTGTGATGAGTCTGATTTATCATTTTCAGAGAGAGAAAGAGAAGCAGAAAATGGCACTAAGCACATCTAAAGTTGATGTATAAAGCCTTATACAAATAAGCTGTAATTTATACTCAAAACCCCAATGGGTACAGGCTATGCAGTTTACGTTTGGTTGCAGCAATCCAAACATCTTTCAGGGAAAATGGTAGCTTTGTATCTTCCCTCAAAAGTCTCCCTTTTCCTTTCAGAAAAGTAGGTAAGGACAACTATATACCAGCTGGTATACATACAGCTACACTAAAATTACTTCAAATTACAGGTATAAACAAAACATAAGAAGATTCAGGGATAAGATTTTTATCATCTGACTGAAAGCATCAGAAAAGACAAAATATTTTCTTGGACACAGGGTTATAATTATTAACATTCTGAAAATCTTGGTAAAAAGCAAGAACAATGCCACATAAATGCTCAGATTTGGAACCTAGTAGATCTTGAACTATGCCTGAAGCTGTTGTAGGCAGTATTGGCAAAGGAAGACAAGTCGTGGGAACCCAGAGGGGAGCCAAATTCTTAAGGAACATTTACATTTAAGCAGTATCAAGCCAAACAGAGAAAAGCCAACAAAAAAATGGTAGAAATATAGGTAGAGTCCAGAATCCCAGTATCTTGGAAGTGGGCATTTGCATCAGGAAAGAAATCATAAGCAGATCCAAAACTCATGAGAAGTCAAGAAGAGTAGAGTGCAAAAACACCACTGATAGTATGATTTTAAACTGTGTGAAATGGAAATGCATTCATCAGGCAAAAAGCATGGACTAAGTCAAACCTCAAGAGGAAAAATGATCCTAAAGACAGAACCAATGTGGTTTGTGTAGGCTGAACTTTCTCACAATGAGATGACAAATGAAGAGAAAGGAGAGGCAAAGATAACAATGAAGAAGCAAAGGAGCAGGAAGGGATTCATTCACTCATTTATTGATTGACAAGGAAAATCAAAACACTGAGGTAGAGAGAAGGGTTGAATTCTACTTAAGAGCAGAAGCTGATGCAGCAAAGGAAACAGCAGATAATTGTTATGCAGAGAAAATTCTGGAAGGTGAGAAAAGGTATAGTTGACAAGAAAGACATAGGAACATCTCTTCCAGTAGAAGAAAGGAAAAAGTAAGGAATTTAAGGTATTCTTGATGAGTGTTCAAGCAAGAAAGTGCAGGGGATAGTCACTAAAAGGAGAGGTTCATTAGAAAGAAGTAAAAATTGTGCAAATAGGAGGGGGCTTTGAAAAACACAGAGTCTGATGTTAACAGTAGTTTCCAAGGACTGAAGACAATTTCTGTGCTTTGTTAGGGTAAAGTAAACCTATTAAAATGGGAGTAACAAAATATGGTGGCTTAAATTTGGGCATGGGGGGTTCTCATGAGAATCAGGCAAGCAATGGCCCTTTAGTGCCCAGCTATGTAAAAAGCAGCTTATGGCACTGTTGTTCTATAAAATAGATATCTTCCAAGTTTGCACTGAGTGGCTCATCCTAGTCCATAGAAGAAACTGCTGAAGATGTTTTAATATCCCAAACCTGGAATGACACCCAGTATTTCTGCCTACATGTAATTAACTACAACTCAGTTCTTTGGCATAGATAATTCCAATAGTTTTCCAGGGGGAAAAAAGGCACAGGCTACTATTTTGAAAGATAAGGGTTCACATTAATGCAATAGCGATCTTAACATTTGTAAAAGTTTCCCCTGAGATCAGACAAGTAGAAGCTCTGGAACCCTAAGAAGATCAATGGTCATATGATTACTAGAACTCTCCTTGGTGCTGAATTATATAGGTGGTTGACCCTGAACCAGGCCCCTGGGAAAAGCTATGTCACACCATAGTTGACACACTTGGAGGTACTGCATGGAAAAGTAATGTTGGTTCTTATACAGGAAGTGTCCTTAGGCAAAATATAGTCCATCTTCTTGACAAAAATGTTATATTTGGTGTAGCAAGAGTTAGGGACTATGTAGATAATTTGGAATATTGACCAGATTCTGTCACTAATTTTCTGAAGACCTAGTCAAGGAACTGGTTTCCTCTGAGTATCAACTTCACATCTTAAAAATGCTGAATTTCGTTGAGTAGTAGTGGCACACACCTTTAATCCTAGTATTCAGGAGGCAGAGCCAGGCAGATCTCTGTGAGTTTGAAGCCAGCCTGGACTACTAAGTGATTTCCAGGAAAGAGGCACAAAACTACACAGAGAAATCCTGTCTTGAAAATCAAAAAAAGAAAAAAAATGGTGAATTTCAGTATAGTGAGCAATGCAGACTTTCTTCTTCTTCTTCTTCTTTTTAAAAAAGGTGTAATGATATTTCTTGGAAGGAGCAGCCTTATTTTTCAGTTTTATGAAGGAAGAGCCTCACATGAGTGCTCAGCAGCAAATCTTTTGCAAACACTGCTGTTTAGAAAGTGTATTGTGATTTCTTGTTGGAAGGCATTCTGGTGTAAGTTTTGAGATCTCTGACTAAAGGAAATAAGAAAAATATACCAGTCTGCAAAAAACAAAACAAAAACAAACAAGCAAACAAAAAACACTATAAAAATTTATATACAATAAGCCAAAATTAAAAGCAATAATGGTATCCAAATTTAGTGGAAGCATTGAGTCCAGTGAATTATGCAGTTATTACAAACAGGCTTTCAGAATTGAGTTAACAGAAGAGGTATTGGAGGACTATTAAAATATTTGGTTTAGATTAATAGAAATATGCTTCTGACTTCCAACTTTAAAAGTTTCAAGTCCTCTCAACTAAAGTTTTTCTTTCCCCCTACTTCCTATCACCAACCAAATTTCCTATATTCTACTCTTATTTCTTGTTTGTGTTTCCAGATGAAATATATACTCAACGAGAACTAATAAGTATGTTTTTTGTAGTGAACAATGAACTTAAGGTTTTGAATGAGTAGGCAAGTGTTCTGCCATTGAGTGATGTCTTCAGACATGTTTTGACTATTCATTTGAGACAATATTTTATTAAGTTACTTAGCTAAACCTCAAACTTACTCTATAATTCAGACTGGCTTTGAATTTGTGGTCCTCCATCCTTCTCTTTCAGAGTGGTGAGCATTATAAGCCTTTCAACCAGGCTTAGTGATATTTGTATGTGTGTGCCTTTTCTATTATCTAGTTAAATTTCATTTTCAAGGGAAGTATTTAGCAGATATTAGGGATTTGGTAAGATGTCTGTTGAGTAAAGAAATTGCCATCAAGTGAAAAGGGATATATATACAGAAAATGATTATTCTACTTTTATTGAGCTAAATATATGTATGAATGAGTCTGAATGAATGAGTTGGATATTTCCTATAAATTTATGTCTTGTAGAAATACAGGAGTATAAAGAAGGCAGAAAATTGCCACTTATGTCTAAAATCTTAGGTGATAAGATTTTACTTTATATCCACTCTATTAAGTTTGATGCATTTATTATAATGCTATGCTGATCATTCCTTTTCTCCTGCTCTGTGGCAGTTTTAAATATTTTTTACTTTATTTTATCAGGATTTTACACCCAGTACTCTATTAACTTTGCTTTCTATCACTTTTGCTTAAGTGAACTTCCATGAAGCTTTCAAAGAGATCTCTGATCACACATAACAGTTTCTACAACTTAACACTTGAGAAATTGACTCTGCTCTGCTATTCCATTGAATAACAATAACAACAAATCAATGACTCAAAATAAAATCCACATGCACTAAAGGCTGTGGCTGACCTTCCCAGCCTCATTTCTTCCCAACTCCTACTCTACACATCTACTTGTTTGCATGCTTTGAATGAGAAGTTGCAGTCTTCTCTCATTCTTTTATACTGAGCTTAAACTCTGTGTACAGTGCTCTTTACCCAAGCCAAGACTGGCTGCTTCTTATTCAACAGTTCAGCATCACTTCCCAGGAACTCTGCTTGAAGGCCCATGCAATTCAACTTCAAAGGAGCCTATTTCCTACTTTTGCTATTTTGTCTCAGTGCTGATACATACATACATACATACATACATACATACATACATACATATATATATCCTCATCTCACATCACCTTCTTTGTCTACTTTGTCTAATCCTTGGCTTCTATCTGCTCTGATGTATAGTATTCTCCTTACTTTATTTCTACCTTGTTTCTTGACTTTGCATTCATTAAATTTTGAAGCAAAATTTAGTTTAAATGAAATTACAGGGAAAATGTTAAAAGGGCAGAAAAAGATAGGGCTCTAGATGTTCCACAGGAAACCACAACCAACTATTCATAAAGGGCAGGCCCTCAAACCAACTATTTTAAGCAATCAGGGAATTGTTTCTTCATGTTATAAACTTCAAGAATACAATATGCAAGAATAAAAGTATAGCAATTTTTTCTGCATTGAAACATTCTCCATTAGAAGGAAAATGCTCAGGAGATTTGAGAATCAAATAAACTTTCCATATCAGGTCTAAAGTCTGAAACTTAAAAGAATCTTATGATCCCTTCTCAAGGTAAACAATTGCTTACTTACAGAGAAGACTCTAGCTGTAAGAGACTCTGACATACTGAACTGCCTATGTGTCACATAGAAAGCTCCAGGGATGGAGTTTGTTTGCTCCATCAACCATGCTGTCATCAGATTTTCAGTTTTGTATCTAGTTCATACTCCTGAAATTAAACAAAATAAACTCTTTTGTTTGCCAAGTTGAACTTTGATAGAATCATTAGTTTGGTTGGCCATTGCTCCCTATCTTCTCAAGGAATGTCAAGTGACCTGTTTCTTAACTTTTCAGATCTGTTTCTCTGGTTTTGGTATGTTTTTTTTTTTTTTCCATGGGAGCTTTCCTTGGATATAAATAAGCATCAACAGTTTCTACTAAATAGATAAAACTACAACAAAATTTTCAGGTCTCTGCTGGCCAGATATGCTAGTTAATTCTTGCCTCAAAAGGACAATCAAAATTCATTATTGCTCATGTGTTGTTTTAACCTTGGCACAGCAGCTGCCCCTTAATCTACTGCTATTCCGTCCAGCAATTATGTTATTTATTAAGGGGCATTGTTTACCATGTGAGAGACACCACAAGGCACAAAAAAAAAAAAAAAAAAAAAAAAAACCTCACTATAAGAGTTTAAGGGAATGGAAAAGAAAAGGTGTGCATGGGCCCATGAAATAAGGAAGAGAGAGAAGGAATAGGTGGACTCTTTGTAGAACTGGCTTTTATAGGTTCCCTCTCCACATTCACATAAGGGCTTATGTAGCTTTGTCACAAATGTACAAAGATTATGTGGTCACACTCCATGCAGATTACATGATCACTTAGCACATGGATTATGTAGGACATAAGGCCCTAGGATGACTAAGCATCTTGCATGGCTACTGGACAGTGCATGCATGGTCATGTAGCTGGAGGAGTAGAAAGGAATTCTAACATTTCAGACTCTTTGTTCTTACAAAAATGGTGGATGAATGGGAATGGGGGTGCCATGTCTCCCAAAACTGCTTCCAGCTGACTTGGTGAGTGTCAGTTAACTTTTGAGAGTAAGTCCCTGAGGGGTCCCAGGGTAAGGAAGAGGGGTCCTGGGACCAGGAAGGTTTGAATTGTATGAGTCTGAAGTGTATATGACCTGTCCAGGTGGATTCAAGCTGGATCTGGAGCTTGGAAGAATTTTTTTTTGAAATATAAAAGTATTTTTAATTTATTTTTTATTATATTTTTTTTAATTTTACACATCAACCATGGGTTCCCCTGTCCTCCCTTCTCCCATCCCTACCCCCACCTCCACCTTCCCCATCCCTTCCCCTCCATTCCCATCTCCTCCAGGGCCAAGACTACCCTGGGGATTCATTTAAACCTGGTGGATTCAGTACAGGCAAGTCCAGTCCCCTCCTTCCAGGCTGAGCAAATTGTCCCTGTGTAAGCCCAAGGTTCCAAACAGCCAGCTCATGCAGTAAGGACAGGTCCCGGTCCCACAGCCTGGATGCCTCCCAAACAGTTCAAGCTATTAAATTGTCTCACTTATCCAGAGGGCCTGATCCAGCTGGGGGATCCACAGCCTTTGGTTCATAATTCATGTGTTTCCATTAGTTTGGCTATTTGTCCCTGTGCTTTTTGCAATCTTGGATTCAACAATTCATGCTCTTGCGGACCCTCCTCTTTCTCGACAATTGGACACCTGGAGCTCCACCTGGGGCCTGGCTGAGGATCTCTGCATCCACTTCCATCAGTTATTGGATGAGAGTTCCAGCATGACTGTTAGGTTGTTTGGCCATCTGATCACCAGACTAGGCCAGATCTTCAAAGAAGACTTAATACCAATACTCTTTAAATTGTTTCACACAATAGAAGCAGAAGGAATATTACCAAACTCCTTCTATGAGGCTACAATTACCCTGATCCCTAAACCAAACAAAGATGCAACTAAGAAAGAGAACTACAGACCGATCTCCCTCATGAACATTGATGCAAAAATACTCAATAAAATACTGGCAAACAGACTCCAAGAACACATCAAAACAATTACCCACCATGATCAAGTAGGCTTCATCCCAGGGATGCAAGGGTGGTTCAACATACGAAAGTCCGTCAATGTAATACACCATATAAACAAACTCAAAGAAAAAAACCACATGATCATCTCACTAGATGCAGAAAAGGCATTTGACAAAATCCAACACCCCTTCATGATAAAGGTCTTGGAGCGATCAGGAATACAGGGAACATACCTAAACATAATAAAGGCAATCTACAGCAAGCCAACAGCCAACATCAAATTAAATGGAGAGGAACTCAAAGCAATACCACTAAAATCAGGAACAAGGCAAGGCTGTCCCCAATCCCCCTATTTATTCAATATAGTACTTGAAGTTCTAGCCAGAGCTATAAGACAACATAAGGACATTAAGGGGATACAAATTGGAAAGGAAGAAGTCAAGCTTTCCCTATTTGCAAATGACATGATAGTATACACGAGTGACCCCAAAAATTCAACCAAGGAACTGATACAGCTAATAAAAACCTTCAGCAACATAGCAGGATACAAGATCAACTAAAAAAACTCAGTAGCCCTCCTATATACAATAGACAAACTGGCTGAGAAGGAAGAATTTTTAAACATATTAGAAGCAGCCATAGGGAATTTTAAATCTTGAGCTGGTATCCATGATATTATAATATTTAATACTCTGTATCAGAATTTTATTGGTTAGTGCTATCAAGAGAGAGAGAAATCTGGAGCATGCTTTTAATTTATTATTATTATTATTATTATTATTATTATTATTATTACAAATTAGGCTTTTTTATCTTCACCTGAGACAAACCTTAAGGCACCTACTTCCTTTATTATTTTAGAATCCAGGAGACAGAGGTGACAGGTTACTGAGAGCATTTAACAGTAATTGATTGTTATATTAAAGTTGGTTTTTTGTTTATTTATTTGCTTGCTTGCTTTTGTAGAGTCCAGAGCCTTTTGAGTCTCGGGAAGTAAATGCTTCTGGACTGTTACGATTCCTTACTGCCTGGGTATATTTGATGGTCCTTGGCCTCTAGCTAGCTCTATGGTGGTCATGTATATATTAGCTGAGTTGGTAATTCGAAGTTTGAATATGTTATTAGAGATACAGATAGATGCAAACTGATGAAGCAGAATATGGTCAGTAGAGACAGGAGAGGGAACTAGGAAGGAAAACTTACGGGGTGAATCCTCATTCTTCTGAAATTGCTGACAAGGTAGTTGATACTGGTGTCCTCTGGAACTTGAGAGATCAGAGTCCTATCTGTGTCACTGTGTTTGAGGAGGAATTCTCCTGGGGGTGAAGGTAAGATAAAAGGCTTCAGATGAGACAGGTAAATCCAGTGGGGAAAGCCTTTGAACTTAGCAGGTGTGATTGTAAGCACACAGTTACTAGTCTGCTTCTCTGGGCAGTGGCCTGGCTACTCAGCCCTCATCCTGGCAGTAATTGGGTTGGCATGGGCACCAGCTCTACCTCTGGTATAAAAGGTAGCTTTAACTAAATATTTATCATTCTATTTATAAATTAGACTCAAGATGCAAAGACTAGGGTGAAAACAGCTAGCTCAAAGAGGTTGAGTAGCAACTAGCAAACCTTATCTCCTTATTGACATCTCCCCAAAAGGCATGGCCTTCTGCTCTGCCAAACAAAAATATTTTGTCAATATAAATCCCTCTCTACTTCTGGTGCATCTCTCTATCTCTTCCAGATACCTTCTGATGCTCTATGATTACTTTCTGTCAACTAGTTGCTATCTCAGCCTCCTGACCCAAGGTTAATTTTATTTAATTCATGCAAATGCAAATTTAGATTTTGCAGTATGTTTAAATATTCCCCAAGTTTTCTCCCTTTTTGTCTAAACACAAAGAAAAGGTTTTAACTATAGCACAGTAAAACTATATACAGTAAGAACAATTACCAAGTAAGTAAGAAACAATTATCACAGTGTCCAGTCCATTTGTTCTTGGCAAATTCAGAGAAACTATTCTGTTGTCTATCCTGATTACTTATTGTTCTTAAATAAATAACAAGGCTAATTCTGAATCACCTGGGACAAGTTCAGTAGTTTCAATATGTAAAACAACTCTTTCTGCATATTGAGAGCCAGTAAATATACTAAGAGGTTCTGGAATTCTAATAATGCCATGAGAGTAACATATAATTCTGATTTCTGAACTGAGTCATAAGGACTTTCAGCCACTTTAGTTAATATTCCTGACATATAACCTGCCTCTCCTGATTTGTTTACATCAGTATAGAACATAGGAGCTCCATAAATTGTGTTCCCTTTATTAGATGAGGGAGAATCCAATTAGTTCTTTGTATAAACTGAAGTCATTGACTTTGGCAATATTTGATGCTAATCTCTCCTAAGAAATTACTTCAAGCTCTTTGCCAATGTTCATTTACTGCCCATAATGAGGCAATTTCAACATCAGTAAAAGGTAGCAAAAATTTTGCTGCGTCTATCCTGCTAATTGATGAAATCTCAATTTTCCTTTCATAATCTAGTGCTATTTCAGCCAGAAATTAATTATGATTCTGCAGTCACCAGTGTGCTGCTCTGCCAGTGGCCTGGCCACTCAGGCCACAGTCTGGTGGGAATTCTGTTCCCACAGGCATTGGCTCTACCACTGCCTCTGAAGGTAGATTTAACTAAATCTTTATCATTCTATTTATAAATGAAACTCAAGATTCAAAGGCTGGGGTGAAAATCTGCTAGCCCAGAGAGGTTGAGTAGCAACCAGTTAACCTTGTCTTCTTGTGGGTGCCTCTCTAAAAAGTGTAAAAAAAAGGTGGGGGCACCACTCCAAATCCCTTTCTACTCCTTCTGATGCATGTCTATCTCTTCCAGATGCCCTCTGATGCTCTATGATACTTTCTGTCAACTAGTTGCTAACTCAGCCTCCTGACCCAAAGTGAATTTTATTTAATTAATGTAAACACAAACTCAAGGTTCACAGTGTGATCAGATATTCCTGGAACATTCATGTGTCTGTAGATGGCTCTTAATCTCAGCTGGACTTCTTGCATGACATACATATATGAGACAGTTGGAGGCTCTGCTGATCCCTTTTGGTTCTTCTTCCCATTTGAGTAACAGCAGACTGGCTATTCTAGAAGAATTGGATACTTCTTTGTGAATGCTCCATCATTTGCTGATTAATCCTAGGTAGTTGTATTGTTAATAACAAAGTTGAAGAAAGAAGGTGGAATTTCTCTTAATTATTTATTTTACATACTAACCACAGTTTTCCTCCCTCCTCTCCTCCCATTCCCTCTCCCCACCTCTTTTCTACTCCCCCAATCCCCTCCTCAGAAATGGTAAGGCCTCCCATAGGGGTCAATAAAGCAAGACATATCATGTTGAGGCAGGACCAAGCTTCTCCCCCTACATCAAGGCTGATTGAGGCAGTCCACCATAGGTAGTAGGTTCCAAAAAGCCAGGTCATGCACCAATGACAGATATTGGTCTTATTGCTAGGGTCCCCACTAACAGAACAAGCTACACAACTACCACCTACAAGCAGAGGGCCTAGGTCAGTGCCATGCAGGTTCCCTATCTGTCAGTCTAAAATCTTTGAGCTCCCATGAACTCAGGTCAGCTGTCTCTGTGGGTTTTCTCATCATGATCTTGACACCCCTTGCTTATATAATCCTTCCTCCCTCTCTTCAGCTGGACTCTCAGAGCTCAGCCCAGTGCTTGGATATGGATCTCTGTATCTGTTTCCATCAGTTGCTAGATGGAGGTTCTATGATGACAATTAGGGTAGTCACCAATCTGAACACAGGAGAAGGCCAGTTTAGGCAGAACATGAAGTTTAACAAGACAATCTGAGATAAAGATGTGCTATCAGTACAATATCACTTCTTTTGTATGCTATGAATTAAAGTAAATCAGAAGGTCTGGTATAAATTAAAAGCACTGAGGAGAACATTGGGAGGAAATCTTCAAAATCATATTGCATATGCATAAATTGAGGTAATGTAGACAGCTGGCACCACTCTTGCAATGGATTTCACATTGAACTTGACTAAAAGACACATCATTAAATCAGCAACTATAAACAATGTCTGGAGACAAATCTTGGATGGAATGGTCTTTAAGTGTGCTCACTACTTTTCTGTTGCTGTGATTAAATATCATGACCAAGGCAATTTAAGAAAGACTTGCTTTGGGCTTATAGCTCCTGAGGATTAAAAGTCCATCATGGTGAAGAGGAATGGTAACAAGCAGGCTTGTAAACCAATGCAAGGAACTGAAAGTACATATTCTCCATCACCATCATCAAAACGGATGTGGTAGTAATCCTTTACTCTCAAAGCCCATCCCCAGGGATATATTTCCTCTATTATGGCTGCAACATCTAAACTTCTCCAAAGAGTGCTGACATCTTGGGGCCAAGTTTTCAAATGTTTAAGGCAATGGGGGACATTTCTCATTCAAATGATCATATAAGGTAATGCTAAATGTCTGTTCCTTTGAGTAAGATTTATAAGAAAGAGAGAGAAGGAATTTCTCTTTATATGGATGTGCAAGCAGGGAGATGGCTTATTATAGTTATCTAGGTATAGGATTCTGCTTCCTATAGCCACTCACTAGGCATATTACACACATTGGTAACCTCCCTATACAATTAGTTTTGTTTATTTGTCATGCACAAATGATTGCAAAACTTCAAGAAATCTCTGAGTTTTGAATGAAGTAATACAAATAAAGCCCTTAGATGACAACCAGGAACATGATAAATACTCACTAAATCTTACTTGTGCTACATGATCTTTTGCTTCTAATAACATTTTGAAAAACAAATGCATGGTGTCATTGTTTTTCTCTGCTGAGTAGTACCCCATTGTGTATATGTACCATATTTTCTTTATCCATTCTTCAGTTGAAGGGCATCTAGGTTGTTTCCAGGTTCTGGCTATTACAAACAAAGCTGATATGAACATAGCTGAGCAAATGCCCTTGTGGTATGATTGAGCATTCCTTGGGTATATGCCCAAGAGTGCTACAGCTGGGTCTTGGGGGAGATGGATTCCCAATTTTCTAAGGAAGTGCCATATTGATTTCCAAAGTGTCTGTACAAGCTTGCATTCCCACCAGCAGTGGAGGAGAGTTCCCCTTGCTCCACATCCTCTCCAGCATAAGCTGTCTTCTGTGTTTTTGATCTTAGCCATTCTGACAGGTGTAAGGTGGTATTTCATAGTTGTTTTGATTTGCATTTCCTGGATAATTAGGGATGTTGAGCAATTCCTTAAATGTCTTTCATCCATTTGAACTTCCTCTGTGGAGAATTCTCTGTTTAGTTCTATAGCCCATTTCTTAATTGGACTGTTGGGCATTTTGATGTCTAATTTCTTGAGTTCTTTATATATTCTGGATGGATGTCAGCCCTCTGTCAGATGTGGGGTTGGTGAAGACCTTTTCCCATTCTGTAGGTGGTCACTTTGTCTTGTTGACCATGTCCTTTGCTCTACAAAAGCTTGTCAGTTTCAACAGGTCTAATTGATTGATTGTTTTTCTCAGTGTCTGTGCTACTGCTATTATATTTAGAAAGTGATCTCTGGTGCCAATGTGTTCAAGACTACTTCCTACTTTCTCTTCTATCAGGTTCAGAGTAACTGGATTTATGTTGAGGTCTTTGATCCACTGGGACTTAAGTTTTGTGAGGTTTGCAGGCAAATGGATGGATCTGGAGAAATTCATCCTGAGTGAGGTAACCCAGACTCAGAAAGACAAACATGGTATGTACTCACTCATAGTAGGATACTAGATTTAAAACAAAGATGACTAGACTGCTACACAACTCCAGGGAGGCTACCTAGAAAACAGGACCCTAGGAAAGACACAGGGATTGCCCAATGACAGAGAAATGGATGAGATCTACATGAACAACCTGGACGACAGTGTGAGTAATGAAAGGCAAGTTTGGAGGGAAAGAGAGCTTAGGGGAGCAGGAGATCCCAACTGGATCAAGAACAGAAAGGGAGAACAAAGAATAACAGACCATGATAAATGAAGACCACATGTGAACAGGAAGAAGCAAAGTGAGAGGTCCCCAGAAATCCACAAAAATACATCCACTCTAGACTACTGGCAATGGTTGAGAGAAAGCCTGATCAGATGGCCAAACACCCTAATGGTCATGCTGATGGAAGTGGATGCAGAGATCCTCATCCAGGTCCCAGGTGGAGCTCCAGGAGTCCAATTGTGGAGAAAGAGGAGGGACTATAAGAGTGTGAATTGTTGAGACCAATACTGGAAAAAGCACAGGTACAAATAGCCAAACTAATGGAAACACATGAATTATGAACCAAAAGCTGTGGAGCCCCCAACTGGATCAGGCCCTCTGGATAAGTGAGATAATTGAATAGCTTGAACTGTTTGGGAGGCACCCAGGCAGTCAGACCCACACCTGTCCTTAATGCATGAGCTGGCTGTTTGGAACCTTGGGCTTATACAGGGACACTTTGCTCGGCCTGGAAGGAGGGGACTGGACCTGTTTGTACTGAATCCAGCAGGTTGAATTGAATCCCCAGGGGAGTATTGGCCCTGGAGGAGATGGGAATGGAGGGGAGGGGTTGGGGGTAAGGTGGGGGTGGGTTCGGGAGGGGGGAGGACAGTTGAACCCATGGCTGATGTATAAAATTAAAACACAAATATAATAAATTTAAAAAAGGAGAAAAAAAGAATGAATAAATAAATAATTTTTAAAAAAGAAAAACAAATGCAGAGAAAGAGGACATATAACCTCACAATTCTTTCAAGATAATAAGCTTGGCAGGTTTTGTTTTTTATTTGTTTTGTTTTTTTATAATGGAGAGATAAGAATTCCCTGTTTATGTGTCCTATACCTGCCTGACTGAGTATAGTTTCTAGTATCACATAAGAACTCCAGAAGAAAGTTTCCTTTCATCAAGAAATTTAGGTATTTCAAGCATAAGAAAAAAAGTCACAGATGAAGAGCAGTGGAAGGGCACAAACCTATCTCTTCATAGTTCAAGGGTAGCAGTGAACTCCACCATCAATTATTGAACAAGGTCAATATTTGTGGCACAGAAAAGCATTTTAACATATATTATTTATACAGATGGCTGTAATAGGTACTCCATGCTTGAAGAGGGAGTTTCAAGATTCGAGAGTGTAATACTGTGAATAAGAAAACTAGTTGGCAGAGGAAACAGAATATCATTTTCTTCAGGAAAAATCTCTCTCCTCCTCATCCTCCCCTCTCTGGTATCTATGTATAACCTCCTAACTTTTATAGGCAGTGCTCTCTGTAGTCTATCCATCTCTACATCTCTGTTGCTTATAGCATAGGATGGTCACACAGTAGGGGATCCCATAAAACATAGTCATTGCCGCCTATTGAATGAGGTGACTTTGATCTGCAGCTGTATTAGAACAATTTTAATGACTTAAGGTTGGCTGTCGCAATTCTCATGAATTAAAATACAAAGTCCCACATGTAAATATGCAGATTTTTCTGCCTCCTCTAGCCTAAGTGACTCTGCTTTATGCCCTTACCCTCTCCATTTGTAGCTGCCTTATGTAACCTACAGACAAACTCTTTCTTCCTAGACTTGAGTAG